>NW_027411820.1:0-136443 GCF_047663935.1 Musca autumnalis
GAACAAGGAATGAAAAATAAGAAACGAAAAAAAAAATCACCAAAACTATTTCAATTTCGTTAAGATGCTAAAAAATGTTTAAATATTCCTGATGGCTGAACAAAGAATAATTTTGTCATGTACCTTATTTACATACATATACATACTCTTATGTATGTATGTAAATTCCTGCATTGGAATTTTCTTGCATTTCGACAATGTATTGTTCAAATATGTAACGAAAATAAAATAGAACAAAGAAGAAAGAAACTAGGAAACTAAGAAACTAAGAAAATTCGGCAAATGGTCACTTTTAATGGAATTAGCGTGGCAAGTTTTAGTTGGACCTACAATGGCTGCAGGCCACAGTGCTGGCGTATAATTTACGACTATTATGTTATACGCTGTCCATAACATTTATTTTTCGAACCTGCATTCATGTCACAATGGGACATCGGCTAATTCGGTTACCTAAATAGCTATTTGCAAACATATTTGTGGAGGACAACAATAGTAGACAATAGTAGTTTTGAAGAACAGTATTTTGTGGACTTACTGTCCAATGATAACGGAATTTCACACTAATCCCAAAATCCTAGTATAGTAGACCAACACGTTAAGACGAAGAATCTCAAGTGGTGATATACTACCTCACTATATATGCCTCTTTTTTACTTCCGACCATGTTGAAATTGGAGTTATGAAAAGGTAATATAATTGTTTCACAAACATCCCATAATGGACAAGGGAGACTTCTCTCATATCAATAAGTGCACCCCGATTCATATTAGCTCATTGGCATGGGACCTACAGTTTATCGCCGAGTCCGAACGGCGTGTCTAAGACACCACTTTTGTAGAGAAGTTTTACATGGCTGAAATACTCAGGAAATGTCGCCAACATTACTGAGGGATATTTTGCCACCGTTGAAAAGTGTTTTGATGTTGCCAGGCCGGGAATCGAACCCACGACCTTATGTGTGCAAGGCGGGTGTGTCCGTCAGTCCGTCTGTCCATTATAAATTGTAAACACGCTCCAGGCCGCAATTATGGACCGATCGTCACGAAATTTTGTATGGAGGTCGGGTTCAGATCAGAATAGATCCCTATTATTATTGGTAATGATCGGGAAATATTTAGCGGGTGAAATGGACCAAAAACATAATATTTATCAAATTTTCTAGCGGCTCTGTAGGTCTCAATAATAGTCCGATCAACGCGTAATTTTAAATAAGGTAAGAGTATATCACAATGGAGAAGCTTGCAATTTGAGATGGCGATCGGATAATATTTAGAGGGTTAAATGGACCAAAACTTTTGTGCGAAAATTGTGAAAAATTTTTAATATACAGCTTATATCTTAATTCCTGGAAGTGACATTCCGGACAAGTGAGATATACTTGAAAGTGGAACGCTTGACCTTTCAATTGATGCCAATTATGTTGGTGTGCATGATCAGACAACATAGTTACAGCCTAAAATATTCCGTTATTTGTTTGTAGTGTAATAATAAACTCACTAAAAGTCGCAATTTCACATCAATAGTCACGAAATTTTGCACCGGGTAAAAGTATAGGTCGAAAAAGATGCCTACAATTTTGAATGATGATCTGATATTCTTTAGCGGGTGAAATGGACCATTATTTTTATATGAAAAATATAAACATTTTATTTTTGGTCGATATTTTAATTCCTTGAGGACATATCACCAATATTTTTGAAAATTTAACATAGCTGAAGCCAAGGTTTACCCTTTCAGAACACGCGACTTGTGATTCTATATTATACAAATTAAATATTTTTGGATAAAATGAAATGTTGTTGGACGTGGCAAAAAATATTGGCTTTAAAAGATAATTTGTGTGGAAGCTGTGGCTATATTTATGTTAAAAAATGGGTAAAAATGGGTTGAAGCCACCATGTCTTTTTTTGTTTTCTCTCGATTTGTGAGTAAACCACACATCTCTCGATTTTCCTGTCAAAGTAAAAGTAGAAGCAAACTAAATAAGGATCATCTCACTAATATATTACTTTTCAAAATTTGAACTGCTTCTACCATTAAATGATGCTGACATTTTGAAGCCAGATTTACAGCGTTTTTTGACATTTTCTTCTAATTTCATTCTGCAAACAGGTTTTAAAAAAATATATATAGGATTGTAGAACTCGCGATTCTGAGTTATTTGATATATATTTCGCAAAGTAGCCTACATATGGAAGAAAACTACTGAGCTTTCCTCTGATGTAAATTGCAATAAAGTGTTTGCTAGATAACGGGGCTACTGCCTAATATATAATGGGTTCTGTGTAGAGAACCACATTTTTATCCCATGCTACATATTATCACTCCAAAAGTTTATGTAACACCACGAAATATTCGTACTAGACCCCTTATTTGGTATGCCAAAATTCATATCTCGACGAAATAAAGCGATTTAGCGATGTGTGTCCGTCCATTAAAAATTGTAAACAAGCTTAAGGCCGCAATTATGGACCGATTGTAACGAATTTTTTAAGGAGGTTGGGTTCGGGCCGGAATAGAAATGATAAGTTTTTGGTGATGATCGTGAAATGTTCAGGGGAAAATGGACCAAAAACAAAATTTTAACCAATTTTGTAGCGGCTCTGTAGGTCAAAATAATTACCCGCAACATTTTAAACAAAGTTTGAGTTTATGATGAAGAAGAAGCGTACAAACCGTACAAACCAACGTGAAGATCAGATAATACTTAGGGGGTTAAATGGACTGAAACTTTTGTGTGAAATTGGTAAAAATTTCAATAACGTAGCGGTTAAACAACGGAAGTAGTAGTACTACATAAGTGGGTTTCATTACATTTTAGTTTGTGTGAACTAAATTTTCCGTTCCTGCTACAAAAATCTCTTTGTCATGCTAGAAACTTTTTGGTTTTGGTCATAAGTATTATACATTACATCTCTGGTATTTGATAATTAAATTTTCACAATCATTGAAAAGAAGTTTCGTGGAGAGCGATTTTCCAGGGATAGTGGTATAGGGTATCCCATGGTCGGCTCCGTCCGACTATAGATTTTTGTTACTTATTTTTATATAATTTTATTGTAATTTTTTACTATAATAAATATTTGATATAAATATATAAAAAGAAGTGAGAAAGTATCAGTCGGCTTTGCCGACAGAGATATACCCTCAGCCTATGCGAATTGAGACATTCGTTTTCCCCTAAACATTATGTGTTTAGGAGGTTTTCAGAATTGTGTGCCCTGTTTGGACATTTGAATTTGGGATCTTTGGGACCCACTATATCAGAACCCATGGACTTGTCCAGAAAAACATAATATCGCAATAAACAGGACCATAAGGAGAAGTATTAGTATAATTTTCCAAAGATTCTTCGAACAGATTTTAAACAGCACTTAAATAAAAATCTTGAACTTTGTGGGTGATGTACCCTAAGGAGAAGACCGATGTGAACCATTTTCGAAGTTAAAATATATTTGGACAAAATATATTTATTTATTAGGATATCCAAGTTTGGACCAAATCGGTTGATCCGTTCAAAAGTTATAGCATGCACCATTTTAGTGACATTTTTTAATATTGGGGGGAGGTACCGAAAGTTGTGGACCGATATTGCCCATGTTCGAACTTAAATTAAGGACTTTTTATAGCTTTCAGGCAATTTTCTCAAGATGCATGGACTTGAAAACCCCCACAAAAAACTATAACTGAATTTCTCATAATTTTCAAAATATAATGTTTTTTTGTCTTGTTCAATATTTATTTTGAAAATTGTGAGAAATTCAGTTATAGTTTTTTGTGGGGTTTTCAGACTTAAACCACTATAGCTTAGCCATTTGTTAACCGATTTAAACAAATAATAACTTGTTCTAAAAATATTGTACATCTCTTTAAAAGGAAGAAGGATCACTAAAAATCCGTTGTGAAAAAAGAAGATATGTCCGTTTAAATTTGAAAATGTAAGAAACCCAGATTTTCAATCCCAGGAATATGAAACGCGAAGGGCCCATGAAGGTTTTCAAATCGCCCCGGCCTACTATGAACCCCATATGCCGGTACCTCCCGATTTTGAGTAGTTTGAGAATTTTAGCTACATTTTTTGAAATGAAGTTTGACATTTGACATATTATTGGTGGTCACAAAACTTCTTCACTAAAAATTCTTAACATAGGTCCATGTTTTGTTATGGTCCCCATATAACTACACCTCCCGATTTCGTTATTTTAAGGATTTTAGCCACAATTTTTTTGCTCAACTAGCAGTAATTTGACATATGAGGCTCCATATGGCCCCAACATCTCTCCACCAAAAATTGTCGATATATGTAGATCCAAATTTTGGTATAGGGCCCATCAGACGGTGCCTCCCGATTTTCAGTATTTTGAGAATGTTAGCTGAAATTGATTATTAGTGGTCGCGATACTTCTCCATCAAAAATTGTCAAAATATAGACGCATGTAACGCGGTTTCCAAGTGGTCAAAAAACTTATCCTCCGGAAATTGTGGACAGAGGTCCACATTTTGGAATGGTCCCATATAGCGGAACCGCTCGACTTCAGATATTTTGAAGTTGTAATCTACATTATCGGCCCAAATTTGCTGCAATAATTTTAGTTTATAATATTTCATGGTGAAGGGTATAAAGTATAAAGGTATAAAGTGCGGCTCCACCGAATGTATATACAACATGGTTTACTATGGTTGATGTTGCAGATGTTATCCAAAATGCTTCAAGATAACGAAATTTTATTGGTTGGTCGAACTTCTTAACTTATATTTAGCCAAGCTAAGAGTTCCTGAAGGTTGAAGCTAGAGCTCTCGAAACATTGCACATTCCGAGCAGTATACAGTGTAATCCAGTTGCGGATCATCAACACCGAAGGCAATTCAAAATAGGTCACCGAATAGTTGGAGCCATTAAAAGCCTTTGAAACGGTCAACCGCCAAAGTTCTCCACTGCTGAAGTTCAATCCCACATCAGCAGGTTCTGATTGACCCGGACCACACAACATGCATGTTCCAGCCAGCGGCTGCCACTTGAGTGTGCACATGTTTGTATTTGTATCGTTTTTCTGTGTTGAGAACAGCATATACCGGAATGCCTACTCCAGTTTCTTTTGATCCGTGCCGGGGCGGAGGAAAACACAGGACCAATTTGTGCTCGGTTTGTCAAGTCCGCATCCGCCATGAATTTCAGGACTTGTTCTGACAAGGGACTACGACAGGGACTATGTTGCTGCATGCTGCGTGAAAGCATCTTCCAGCGAGTCGTCGTCACTTGATCTCGCAACTCCCCCGTAGTGCCCCACCAACAGCCACACACGCAGCCCTTAACACCAGCCGTTGTTGTTCCAATCCCTGGAAATTCATCCTTATTGCAATTTAATTGCAATGGACTCCGAGCTAAGATCGAGGAAATAGAGGATTTCATGAGTCGGAAGAATATCATGGTCGCGGCGATGCAGGAAAGAAAGTTCAACAACTGCAACTTACAGCCTTATGATGGCTACATCGTACTGAGGAAGGACCGCAACAGAAGTGCGGGTGGGGATTAGCTTTTCTATTGCACCAGTCTGTTCAATACAGACCTATCTCGCTTGAGCCTGGCTCTAATGACCCGTACATGTTAGCTCTACATTTTGAACGATCAATGGGTACGCCCCTAACAGAATTAGGGGAGAGTGTCACAGTTCGCCATACACAACAATCGTGTCACCTGGTCCAACAAATGACGTCACCTGGTTAACCGTCGTTTTTCTTGGATCCGACCATCTCCCCATAATTTTCTCCATCATCAGATTGCCCGATTTCATCACCTCTGAACGCCGCCCTTTCATCAATCATGGGAAAGCTAATTGGCCGAGTTTAAGAGAGTTCACTAATCCCCGCTTCAGAGATCTGCCCAATCCTTCTGATGTTTGGGTAGCAGAAAGGACGTTCCGAGACATCATCACTGCTGCAGCCGCTCGCCATATACATATCTGCTGGTCGAATAGCCTAAGTGAGACCAATTCTCCCAGCAGAGGGGACGGGACTAGCAAATAAGCTTTATGAGCTTTGCTGTGCCAATCCCTGTGACCCAAGAGTCAATGAGCTGACACTGGAAGTTAACAGTTTGAAGAATTGCAACATTGGTGGCAGAATAAGTGAATTGTGGGCAACTATTTAGTCATTCTCGAACCCTGGAAAGAAGGAAGATAAGACCTCAGTTGCGTTTGGCAATGTTACGCTGACTGATCCAAAGAAGTGCACAAATTATTTCAATCTGCAGTTTGTCGAGCATCTAGGGAGAGACAGGGCGAATGGAAGAGTACTACATCGCATTTGATATCTTCCCTGCCGAGGATGAACCACCACAATTTACAATGGATGATGTTGCGAATGTCATCAGGATCGCTATATTATCCAAAGCGTTGGGCCCTGATGGAATCTCCATGATAATGCTGAAACCGCTATGTGAGGCTGGAGCTGGGTGAGCCTGTCGCTAGCTACCCTCATCGTTCACGAAGTCTGGAAAATGGGCAGGGTGATCCCGCTACTGAAGGCAAGGATGCAGCAAAGGCGAATGTTACAGGCCTATTTCGCTTTTGTAGCTCGTAGCAAAGACCTTTGAGGCTTTGGTCCTCCCAGCGTCAGAATCAGCTATCCATTAGCCGATCATCAGCTTGGATTCCGTAAGCAGCACAGCACGACATCAGCGCTGCATGCCACACAGATATTTATCGAGGTCCCAACCAGAGCAAGCCGTGTGACAGAACAGTGATGGTGACGCTTAACTTATCAAAATCGTTTTGTACTGTCAAGCACTCCACGATGTTTGAGGAAATCGAGCAGACAACCATCCGGCCAAGTTTGAATCGTTGGATAATCAATTATACGTATGTGTGAACGAAAGTCGTATGTGGAATTCAAGAACAACAGGTCTAAGTTCGGAGCAACTTCTACCTTTTCTGTGCCTCCAATGTTATGCTTTCGTTGCAGTATTTGCTCGTGTGTTACCGTGATCACCATATTGTGGATGGTATCCCCTCCCCACACCCAGGCACGTCAGTAGGGATAATCATGAACAAGGAAGAGAGGCCCAACGTTAAAAGAAAGAGCCCCTTGATTATCAAGTCTATCATCCTACCATCCCCATCTAACGAAGCTGAGGAGCGTCAGCTGCCACTACAAACCAGAATAGTTTTGGCTCAACTTCGCTCGGGATGGTGCAGCCTTCTAAAATTTCTATAGGAAACGATGGATGGACCGTGCAAAACTCTGAAGTATCCTTCCCATATAAAACCTTTTTCCGATCTCTTTTTGAGGTCGTATAAGATCTTCTTCCCAAGAAGACCTCTTAAAGATCATCTTCCTGTAATACACATAATTGTAATACAATCATCTTCCTTTAGAAGTTTTCTACCAGGCATTATTGTCATAGAATACTTTGTATTTTGTCGAAAGCAGAGTCAAAATTTCCTTCTTCCAAAAGAAGAAGAAGACATTCCATAGAAGATCTCTAAAACGTTTGATTTGCCATAGAGGATTGCATAAAGTTTTATCCGCACATAAGATCTATAGAATGTCGTCTTCCAATAGAAGATCCCTGAGAGGTCTTCCTTCTATAGAAGAAGAAGCACGCAGAGGGGAAAGACAAAACTTCAAGCGGAGGATATCACCCTCAAATATTGCAATCGGGTACTTTTGACTTCAACAATCATCTATCTCTATAGCCACATGGCATATTTAACTTTTTATTCAAATATTTC
Organism: Musca autumnalis; assembly: GCF_047663935.1. Lineage (NCBI taxonomy): Eukaryota > Metazoa > Arthropoda > Insecta > Diptera > Muscidae > Musca > Musca autumnalis. The sequence continues at coordinate 7,731 of NW_027411820.1, forward strand.
TTCAAAAAACCAGCATCACAGATATTATCTACCCTCCGTGAAAATTTTTCTATGTTAATGAAATCTCGCTGCAATGTTTGCTTTTATATGGGAACAAGTCAGATATTATGTTCAAATTGCAGCACAATTGTCTAATTAAGAAAATTACTTCCATGTTACTGAGTCCCCTTCTTTTTTCCAATGGTTGCCCTTGACTAACAAATCGTTAATTAGCCCTAATTTTTTTTAATATTTTAAATTAGCTTTCATAACTTTTCTTTCGTGTCACAATTCTTTGCAAACCAAAGCTTATGGATGTGTGTGTGTGTGTGCGAACTGCTCGTTCATAGGGCTTACATCTCAATACTGGTAGTACATATGGCCAATAACGACGATTTGATGAAGACTTTTGCAATTAAAAAATTCTTCCCCCTCCAAAAAAAAGAGAGATCAGGGTAAAATTCTAAGTCGATCTGAGCAAGTCCGTCCGCATCCACAAAAATAGAGATAGGACGCTGAAATTTTGGGAAAATGCGTCTTTTGTTTGCAGGCAGGTCAAGTTCGATGATGGGCTATATCGGTCCACGTTTTGGTATAGCCCCATATAACGGTACCCCCGATTTACGGTATTTTGACGTTTTTAGCTACATTTTCAGACAGATTTGGCTATAATTTGGCATTTAGGGTTCTTAAGTGTCAACAAACATATATAACAAAGCTTGTGGACATAGGTCCACGTTTTGGTATAGCCCCCATATAACGGTATCCCCCGATTTGCGGTATTTTGACGTTTTTAGCTAAATTTTTGGACCGATTTAGCTATAATTTGAAATTTAGCGTTCTTAAGTATCAATAAACTTATATAACAAAAGTTGTGGACATAGGTCCACGTTTTGGTATAGCCCCCATATAACGGTACCCCCCGATATACGGTATTTTGACGTTTTTAGCTACATTATCAGACCGATGTAGCTATAATTTGACATTTGGGGTTCTTAAAAGTCAATAAACTTATATAACAAAATTTGTGGACATAGGTCCACGTATTGGTATAGCCCCCATATAACGGTATTAGGGTTCTTAAGTGTCAATAAACTTATAAATTAGAAGTTGTGGACATAGGTCCACGTTTTGGTATAGCCCCCATATAACGGTACCCCCCGATTTGCGGTATTTTGACGTTTTTAGCTACATTTTCAGACCGATGTAGCTATAATTTGACATTTGGGGTTCTTAAAAGTCAATAAACTTATATAACAAAATTTGTGGACATAGGTCCACGTATTGGTATAGCCCCCATATAACGGTACCCCCGATTTACGGTATTTTGACGGGTTTAGCTACATTTTCAGACCGATTTAGCTATAATTTGACATTTGAAGTTCTTAAATGTCAATGACAAAACTTGTGGATATAGGTCCACGTTTTGGTATAGCCCCCATATAACGGTACCCCCGATTTACGGCATTTTGACGTCTTTATCTACATTTTCAGACCGATTTAGCTATCAATTGACATTTAGGGTTCTTAAATGTCAATAAACTTATATAACTAGTGGACATAGGTCCATGTTTTGGAATAGCCCCCATATAACGTTACCGCCCGATGTCAGGTATTTTGAGAATTTTACCAACAGGTTTTAACCGAATTATCTGTAATTTGAACATTTGACATTTGAAATTCTTAGTGGTCACCACACCTCTCCACCAAAAATTGTCAAGAAAGCCCCCATATAACGGTACCTCCCGATTTTCAGTAATTTGATGATTTTAGCTACAATATTAAACCGAACTAGCAGTAATTTGACATTTGAAGTTCTTAGTGGTCACAACACCTCTCCATCAAAAATTGTCAACATAGGTCCATGTTCGGATATAGCTCCCATGTAACGGTGCCTCCCAATTTTCAGTAGTTTTGCAATTTTAGCTACAATTTTTAACAGAACTAACTGTAATTTGACATTTGAAGGTTGTAGTGGTCACCACACATCTGCATCAACAATTTTCAACATAGCCCGAATATAACGATACTTCCCGATTTTCGGTACTTTGAGGATTTTACATAACATGTTTAACGGAATGTAGGTCCATGTTTTTGTATAGCCCCAAAACAAAACCTCCCGATTTTCCGTACCTTAGCTTTATTTTTTGGACGAACTTTCTGTAATTTGAAATTTAAAAGTCAACAAAAATTCTGCAGCAAAAATTGTTCATTTAAGTTCATATTTTCGTATAGCCCAGATACCTCCGAACTAGCTGTTAATGACATTTGAAGTTCCCACGTTATGTACCGATTTTCGATATTTTGAGGATTCTAGCTAAATTTTTTAACCGAATTAGGAGTTATTTGACATTAAAGGCTCCCATTAAAAACTGTCAACATAGGCCCATGTTTTATTATAACCCCTATATAACAGTACCTCCCAATTTCTAGCCCACCAAAAATTGTCAACAGTTACATATAGGCACCCTAAAAGAGGGCCTCCCGAATGAAGCATTTTATTTACATTATCTGACATTTTAACGTACTCACTTAAAGTTGGGGACAGGAATGAATATTTTATGGTGGAGGGTACGAAAAGTTCGGCCCGGCCGAACTTAATGCTTTTTTACTTGTTATTCTTCAATCGTTTTATTTTTGTATTGAAAACTCCTCCTTTTCTTCCGATAGCTCTTCCTTTAGAAGTAACACTCTCCTGAATGGTTTGGACAATACTTTGCCACTACACCGATATTTTAATTGAGCAAGGAGCGCTTTCGTTACGCAATTGGATAAATTAAGTCGACCATGCTGTGGTTTTCTGTTGAGATTGTAGTTTTCCGAAAGCCACGTATCCTTGTGACAAGTTATTTAAATCTTCTAGACCTTTGGAATTGAACAGTCCCATTCCGTTGACAGATGTTTCATCATCCTTAATCTTTAACTTTAAATTCAGATATTAAGTTTCATTCTAAGAAAAGCAAATGGCTTCCTGCACTCACAATATTACAAAACGTGTGTAGCACCAACAATTTGAATACGTACTTATGTATCATGGCCAGCTGAAAAATGTCAAACTGCTGCTGGAACAAGGAATGAAAAATAAGAAACGAAAAAAAAAATCACCAAAACTATTTCAATTTCGTTAAGATGCTAAAAAATGTTTAAATATTCCTGATGGCTGAACAAAGAATAATTTTGTCATGTACCTTATTTACATACATATACATACTCTTATGTATGTATGTAAATTCCTGCATTGGAATTTTCTTGCATTTCGACAATGTATTGTTCAAATATGTAACGAAAATAAAATAGAACAAAGAAGAAAGAAACTAGGAAACTAAGAAACTAAGAAAATTCGGCAAATGGTCACTTTTAATGGAATTAGCGTGGCAAGTTTTAGTTGGACCTACAATGGCTGCAGGCCACAGTGCTGGCGTATAATTTACGACTATTATGTTATACGCTGTCCATAACATTTATTTTTCGAACCTGCATTCATGTCACAATGGGACATCGGCTAATTCGGTTACCTAAATAGCTATTTGCAAACATATTTGTGGAGGACAACAATAGTAGACAATAGTAGTTTTGAAGAACAGTATTTTGTGGACTTACTGTCCAATGATAACGGAATTTCACACTAATCCCAAAATCCTAGTATAGTAGACCAACACGTTAAGACGAAGAATCTCAAGTGGTGATATACTACCTCACTATATATGCCTCTTTTTTACTTCCGACCATGTTGAAATTGGAGTTATGAAAAGGTAATATAATTGTTTCACAAACATCCCATAATGGACAAGGGAGACTTCTCTCATATCAATAAGTGCACCCCGATTCATATTAGCTCATTGGCATGGGACCTACAGTTTATCGCCGAGTCCGAACGGCGTGTCTAAGACACCACTTTTGTAGAGAAGTTTTACATGGCTGAAATACTCAGGAAATGTCGCCAACATTACTGAGGGATATTTTGCCACCGTTGAAAAGTGTTTTGATGTTGCCAGGCCGGGGAATCGAACCCACGACCTTATGTGTGCAAGGCGGGTGTGTCCGTCAGTCCGTCTGTCCATTATAAATTGTAAACACGCTCCAGGCCGCAATTATGGACCGATCGTCACGAAATTTTGTATGGAGGTCGGGTTCAGATCAGAATAGATCCCTATTATTATTGGTAATGATCGGGAAATATTTAGCGGGTGAAATGGACCAAAAACATAATATTTATCAAATTTTCTAGCGGCTCTGTAGGTCTCAATAATAGTCCGATCAACGCGTAATTTTAAATAAGGTAAGAGTATATCACAATGGAGAAGCTTGCAATTTGAGATGGCGATCGGATAATATTTAGAGGGTTAAATGGACCAAAACTTTTGTGCGAAAATTGTGAAAAATTTTTAATATACAGCTTATATCTTAATTCCTGGAAGTGACATTCCGGACAAGTGAGATATACTTGAAAGTGGAACGCTTGACCTTTCAATTGATGCCAATTATGTTGGTGTGCATGATCAGACAACATAGTTACAGCCTAAAATATTCCGTTATTTGTTTGTAGTGTAATAATAAACTCACTAAAAGTCGCAATTTCACATCAATAGTCACGAAATTTTGCACCGGGTAAAAGTATAGGTCGAAAAAGATGCCTACAATTTTGAATGATGATCTGATATTCTTTAGCGGGTGAAATGGACCATTATTTTTATATGAAAAATATAAACATTTTATTTTTGGTCGATATTTTAATTCCTTGAGGACATATCACCAATATTTTTGAAAATTTAACATAGCTGAAGCCAAGGTTTACCCTTTCAGAACACGCGACTTGTGATTCTATATTATACAAATTAAATATTTTTGGATAAAATGAAATGTTGTTGGACGTGGCAAAAAATATTGGCTTTAAAAGATAATTTGTGTGGAAGCTGTGGCTATATTTATGTTAAAAAATGGGTAAAAATGGGTTGAAGCCACCATGTCTTTTTTTGTTTTCTCTCGATTTGTGAGTAAACCACACATCTCTCGATTTTCCTGTCAAAGTAAAAGTAGAAGCAAACTAAATAAGGATCATCTCACTAATATATTACTTTTCAAAATTTGAACTGCTTCTACCATTAAATGATGCTGACATTTTGAAGCCAGATTTACAGCGTTTTTTGACATTTTCTTCTAATTTCATTCTGCAAACAGGTTTTTAAAAAAATATATATAGGATTGTAGAACTCGCGATTCTGAGTTATTTGATATATATTTCGCAAAGTAGCCTACATATGGAAGAAAACTACTGAGCTTTCCTCTGATGTAAATTGCAATAAAGTGTTTGCTAGATAACGGGGCTACTGCCTAATATATAATGGGTTCTGTGTAGAGAACCACATTTTTATCCCATGCTACATATTATCACTCCAAAAGTTTATGTAACACCACGAAATATTCGTACTAGACCCCTTATTTGGTATGCCAAAATTCATATCTCGACGAAATAAAGCGATTTAGCGATGTGTGTCCGTCCATTAAAAATTGTAAACAAGCTTAAGGCCGCAATTATGGACCGATTGTAACGAATTTTTTAAGGAGGTTGGGTTCGGGCCGGAATAGAAATGATAAGTTTTTGGTGATGATCGTGAAATGTTCAGGGGAAAATGGACCAAAAACAAAATTTTAACCAATTTTGTAGCGGCTCTGTAGGTCAAAATAATTACCCGCAACATTTTAAACAAAGTTTGAGTTTATGATGAAGAAGAAGCGTACAAACCGTACAAACCAACGTGAAGATCAGATAATACTTAGGGGGTTAAATGGACTGAAACTTTTGTGTGAAATTGGTAAAAATTTCAATAACGTAGCGGTTAAACAACGGAAGTAGTAGTACTACATAAGTGGGTTTCATTACATTTTAGTTTGTGTGAACTAAATTTTCCGTTCCTGCTACAAAAATCTCTTTGTCATGCTAGAAACTTTTTGGTTTTGGTCATAAGTATTATACATTACATCTCTGGTATTTGATAATTAAATTTTCACAATCATTGAAAAGAAGTTTCGTGGAGAGCGATTTTCCAGGGATAGTGGTATAGGGTATCCCATGGTCGGCTCCGTCCGACTATAGATTTTTGTTACTTATTTTTATATAATTTTATTGTAATTTTTTACTATAATAAATATTTGATATAAATATATAAAAAGAAGTGAGAAAGTATCAGTCGGCTTTGCCGACAGAGATATACCCTCAGCCTATGCGAATTGAGACATTCGTTTTCCCTAAACATTATGTGTTTAGGAGGTTTTCAGAATTGTGTGCCCTGTTTGGACATTTGAATTTGGGATCTTTGGGACCACTATATCAGAACCCATGGACTTGTCCAGAAAAACATAATATCGCAATAAACAGGACCATAAGGAGAAGTATTAGTATAATTTTCCAAAGATTCTTCGAACAGATTTTAAACAGCACTTAAATAAAAATCTTGAACTTTTGTGGGTGATGTACCCTAAGGAGAAGACCGATGTGAACCATTTTCGAAGTTAAAATATATTTGGACAAAATATATTTATTTATTAGGATATCCAAGTTTGGACCAAATCGGTTGATCCGTTCAAAAGTTATAGCATGCACCATTTTAGTGACATTTTTTAATATTGGGGGGAGGTACCGAAAGTTGTGGACCGATATTGCCCATGTTCGAACTTAAATTAAGGACTTTTTATAGCTTTCAGGCAATTTTCTCAAGATGCATGGACTTGAAAACCCCCACAAAAAACTATAACTGAATTTCTCATAATTTTCAAAAATATAATGTTTTTTTGTCTTGTTCAATATTTATTTTGAAAATTGTGAGAAATTCAGTTATAGTTTTTTGTGGGGGTTTTCAGACTTAAACCACTATAGCTTAGCCATTTGTTAACCGATTTAAACAAATAATAACTTGTTCTAAAAATATTGTACATCTCTTTAAAAGGAAGAAGGATCACTAAAAATCCGTTGTGAAAAAAGAAGATATGTCCGTTTAAATTTGAAAATGTAAGAAACCCAGATTTTCAATCCCAGGAATATGAAACGCGAAGGGCCCATGAAGGTTTTCAAATCGCCCCGGCCTACTATGAACCCCATATGCCGGTACCTCCCGATTTTGAGTAGTTTGAGAATTTTAGCTACATTTTTTGAAATGAAGTTTGACATTTGACATATTATTGGTGGTCACAAAACTTCTTCACTAAAAATTCTTAACATAGGTCCATGTTTTGTTATGGTCCCCATATAACTACACCTCCCGATTTCGTTATTTTAAGGATTTTAGCCACAATTTTTTGCTCAACTAGCAGTAATTTGACATATGAGGCTCCATATGGCCCCAACATCTCTCCACCAAAAATTGTCGATATATGTAGATCCAAATTTTGGTATAGGGCCCATCAGACGGTGCCTCCCGATTTTCAGTATTTTGAGAATGTTAGCTGAAATTGATTATTAGTGGTCGCGATACTTCTCCATCAAAAATTGTCAAAATATAGACGCATGTAACGCGGTTTCCAAGTGGTCAAAAAACTTATCCTCCGGAAATTGTGGACAGAGGTCCACATTTTGGAATGGTCCCATATAGCGGAACCGCTCGACTTCAGATATTTTGAAGTTGTAATCTACATTATCGGCCCAAATTTGCTGCAATAATTTTAGTTTATAATATTTCATGGTGAAGGGTATAAAGTATAAAGGTATAAAGTGCGGCTCCACCGAATGTATATACAACATGGTTTACTATGGTTGATGTTGCAGATGTTATCCAAAATGCTTCAAGATAACGAAATTTTATTGGTTGGTCGAACTTCTTAACTTATATTTAGCCAAGCTAAGAGTTCCTGAAGGTTGAAGCTAGAGCTCTCGAAACATTGCACATTCCGAGCAGTATACAGTGTAATCCAGTTGCGGATCATCAACACCGAAGGCAATTCAAAATAGGTCACCGAATAGTTGGAGCCATTAAAAGCCTTTGAAACGGTCAACCGCCAAAGTTCTCCACTGCTGAAGTTCAATCCCACATCAGCAGGTTCTGATTGACCCGGACCACACAACATGCATGTTCCAGCCAGCGGCTGCCACTTGAGTGTGCACATGTTTGTATTTGTATCGTTTTTCTGTGTTGAGAACAGCATATACCGGAATGCCTACTCCAGTTTCTTTTGATCCGTGCCGGGGCGGAGGAAAACACAGGACCAATTTGTGCTCGGTTTGTCAAGTCCGCATCCGCCATGAATTTCAGGACTTGTTCTGACAAGGGACTACGACAGGGACTATGTTGCTGCATGCTGCGTGAAAGCATCTTCCAGCGAGTCGTCGTCACTTGATCTCGCAACTCCCCCGTAGTGCCCCACCAACAGCCACACACGCAGCCCTTAACACCAGCCGTTGTTGTTCCAATCCCTGGAAATTCATCCTTATTGCAATTTAATTGCAATGGACTCCGAGCTAAGATCGAGGAAATAGAGGATTTCATGAGTCGGAAGAATATCATGGTCGCGGCGATGCAGGAAAGAAAGTTCAACAACTGCAACTTACAGCCTTATGATGGCTACATCGTACTGAGGAAGGACCGCAACAGAAGTGCGGGTGGGGATTAGCTTTTCTATTGCACCAGTCTGTTCAATACAGACCTATCTCGCTTGAGCCTGGCTCTAATGACCCGTACATGTTAGCTCTACATTTTGAACGATCAATGGGTACGCCCCTAACAGAATTAGGGGAGAGTGTCACAGTTCGCCATACACAACAATCGTGTCACCTGGTCCAACAAATGACGTCACCTGGTTAACCGTCGTTTTTCTTGGATCCGACCATCTCCCCATAATTTTCTCCATCATCAGATTGCCCGATTTCATCACCTCTGAACGCCGCCCTTTCATCAATCATGGGAAAGCTAATTGGCCGAGTTTAAGAGAGTTCACTAATCCCCGCTTCAGAGATCTGCCCAATCCTTCTGATGTTTGGGTAGCAGAAAGGACGTTCCGAGACATCATCACTGCTGCAGCCGCTCGCCATATACATATCTGCTGGTCGAATAGCCTAAGTGAGACCAATTCTCCCAGCAGAGGGGACGGGACTAGCAAATAAGCTTTATGAGCTTTGCTGTGCCAATCCCTGTGACCCAAGAGTCAATGAGCTGACACTGGAAGTTAACAGTTTGAAGAATTGCAACATTGGTGGCAGAATAAGTGAATTGTGGGCAACTATTTAGTCATTCTCGAACCCTGGAAAGAAGGAAGATAAGACCTCAGTTGCGTTTGGCAATGTTACGCTGACTGATCCAAAGAAGTGCACAAATTATTTCAATCTGCAGTTTGTCGAGCATCTAGGGAGAGACAGGGCGAATGGAAGAGTACTACATCGCATTTGATATCTTCCTGCCGAGGATGAACCACCACAATTTACAATGGATGATGTTGCGAATGTCATCAGGATCGCTATATTATCCAAAGCGTTGGGCCCTGATGGAATCTCCATGATAATGCTGAAACCGCTATGTGAGGCTGGAGCTGGGTGAGCCTGTCGCTAGCTACCCTCATCGTTCACGAAGTCTGGAAAATGGGCAGGGTGATCCCGCTACTGAAGGCAAGGATGCAGCAAAGGCGAATGTTACAGGCCTATTTCGCTTTTGTAGCTCGTAGCAAAGACCTTTGAGGCTTTGGTCCTCCCAGCGTCAGAATCAGCTATCCATTAGCCGATCATCAGCTTGGATTCCGTAAGCAGCACAGCACGACATCAGCGCTGCATGCCACACAGATATTTATCGAGGTCCCAACCAGAGCAAGCCGTGTGACAGAACAGTGATGGTGACGCTTAACTTATCAAAATCGTTTTGTACTGTCAAGCACTCCACGATGTTTGAGGAAATCGAGCAGACAACCATCCGGCCAAGTTTGAATCGTTGGATAATCAATTATACGTATGTGTGAACGAAAGTCGTATGTGGAATTCAAGAACAACAGGTCTAAGTTCGGAGCAACTTCTACCTTTTCTGTGCCTCCAATGTTATGCTTTCGTTGCAGTATTTGCTCGTGTGTTACCGTGATCACCATATTGTGGATGGTATCCCCTCCCCACACCCAGGCACGTCAGTAGGGATAATCATGAACAAGGAAGAGAGGCCCAACGTTAAAAGAAAGAGCCCCTTGATTATCAAGTCTATCATCCTACCATCCCCATCTAACGAAGCTGAGGAGCGTCAGCTGCCACTACAAACCAGAATAGTTTTGGCTCAACTTCGCTCGGGATGGTGCAGCCTTCTAAAATTTCTATAGGGAAACGATGGATGGACCGTGCAAAACTCTGAAGTATCCTTCCCATATAAAACCTTTTTCCGATCTCTTTTTGAGGTCGTATAAGATCTTCTTCCCAAGAAGACCTCTTAAAGATCATCTTCCTGTAATACACATAATTGTAATACAATCATCTTCCTTTAGAAGTTTTCTACCAGGCATTATTGTCATAGAATACTTTGTATTTTGTCGAAAGCAGAGTCAAAATTTCCTTCTTCCAAAAGAAGAAGAAGACATTCCATAGAAGATCTCTAAAACGTTTGATTTGCCATAGAGGATTGCATAAAGTTTTATCCGCACATAAGATCTATAGAATGTCGTCTTCCAATAGAAGATCCCTGAGAGGTCTTCCTTCTATAGAAGAAGAAGCACGCAGAGGGGAAAGACAAAACTTCAAGCGGAGGATATCACCCTCAAATATTGCAATCGGGTACTTTTGACTTCAACAATCATCTATCTCTATAGCCACATGGCATATTTAACTTTTTATTCAAATATTTCTTCAAAAAACCAGCATCACAGATATTATCTACCCTCCGTGAAAATTTTTCTATGTTAATGAAATCTCGCTGCAATGTTTGCTTTTATATGGGAACAAGTCAGATATTATGTTCAAATTGCAGCACAATTGTCTAATTAAGAAAATTACTTCCATGTTACTGAGTCCCCTTCTTTTTTCCAATGGTTGCCCTTGACTAACAAATCGTTAATTAGCCCTAATTTTTTTTAATATTTTAAATTAGCTTTCATAACTTTTCTTTCGTGTCACAATTCTTTGCAAACCAAAGCTTATGGATGTGTGTGTGTGTGTGCGAACTGCTCGTTCATAGGGCTTACATCTCAATACTGGTAGTACATATGGCCAATAACGACGATTTGATGAAGACTTTTGCAATTAAAAAATTCTTCCCCCTCCAAAAAAAAGAGAGAGGAAGGCAATCGAGATGCAAACGTTAAATTATAAAAATTGTAACTTGTGTTAACTGTAGCATGAAATAAACTTAATTTACGAATGGCAAATGTTACGCTTATGGTTCGTTGCAATTCCGCTGTAATGTACACAGGCAGGTAACACAACATCATAACCAACGTTTGAAGCCAGCCGTGAATAGAAACGCGATATAATAAATACCAATCTATGTACCTATGTACGGATCTGTGTGTGTTCTATGATGAGAGGATCCAACAAGTGTTTGTGCAGGTGTGTGCAAGTGTGTGTGTTGGATTCTAATTCTTTCTGACAAACGTATTTGTATCTGTAGCAGTTTTCCATTTCAAGTGTCATTAGCCGTTACATGTGTACACACGTGTAAGTATCTCTAGAGCCAATTAAAAACTTTGATTGCTCGTTCTCTCACTCGAATTGCTGGCCACGTATCATATTTGAGATATTGAAGAGGGACGGATGTTGGGGGGTGGTGGAAGCGGTGGCTACAAATGGTTATTCTAATAAAATTGTATCATTCCTCATATGAAGATATCGAGAGACCATAGCCACAACAGTGGGTGCCGGGATAGGTTGGTAGGAATATCAGCAAATCGGAAATAAAATGATCAATCAATCTGTTAGCGGGCATCTTTATAGACGACCTATTAGGACGTCTTTACTTGTAGGGCGTCTCTATAAACGACCTGTAAAGCGTCTCTATAGACGACCTGTAAAGCGACCTATAGACGACCTGTAAAGAGTCTCTATAGACGACGTCTAAAGGGTGTCTCTATAGACGACCTGTAGGGCGACTCTATAGACGACCTGTAGGGCGTCTCTATAGACGACCTGTAGGGCGTCTCTATAGACGACCTGTAGGGCGTCTCTATAGACGACCTGTAGGGCGTCTCTATAGACGACCTGTAGGGCGTCTCTATAGACGACCTGTAGGGCGTCTCTATAGACGACCTGTAGGGCGTCTCTATAGACGACCTGTAGGGCGTCTCTATAGACGACCTGTAGGGCGTCTCTATAGACGACCTGTAGGGCGTCTCTATAGACGACCTGTAGGGCGTCTCTATAGACGACCTGTAGAGCGTCTCTGTAGACGACCTGTAGAGCGTCTCTGTAGACGACCTTTAGGGCGTCTCTATAGACGACCTTTAGGGCGTCTCTATAGACGACCTTTAGCGCGTCTCTATAGACGACCTGTAGGGCGTCTCTATAGACGACCTGTAGGGCGTCTCTATAGACGACCTGTAGGGCGTCTCTATAGACGACCTGTAGGGCGTCTCTATAGACGACCTGTAGGGCGTCTCTATAGACGACCTGTAGGGCGTCTCTATAGACGACCTGTAGGGCGTCTCTATAGACGACCTTTAGGGCGTCTCTATAGACGACCTGTAGGGCGTCTCTATAGACGACCTGTAGGGCGTCTCTATAGACGACCTGTAGGGCGTCTCTATAGACGACCTGTAGGGCGTCTCTATAGACGACCTGTAGGGCGTCTCTATAGACGACCTTTAGCGCGTCTCTATAGACGACCTTTAGCGCGTCTCTATAGACGACCTGTAGGGCGTCTCTATAGACGACCCGTATGGCGCTTCTATAGACGGCATTGAGGGCGCTTCTATAGACGGCCTTTAGGGCGCTTCTATAGATGACCTGTAGGGCGTCTCTATAGACGACCTGTATGGCGTCTCTATTGACGACCTTTAGGGCGTCTCTATAGCCGACCTTTAGGGCGTCTCTATAGACGACCTTTAGGGCGTCTCTATAGACGACCTTTAGGGCGTCTCTGTGGACGACCTTTAGCGCGTCTCTATAGACGACCTGTAGGGCGTCTCTATAGACGACCTGTAGGGCGTCTCTATAGACGACCTGTAGGGCGTCTCTATAGACGACCTGTAGGGCGTCTCTATAGACGACCTGTAGGGCGTCTCTATAGACGACCTGTAGGGCGTCTCTATAGACGACCTGTAGGGCGTCTCTATAGACGACCTGTAGGGCGTCTCTATAGACGACCTGTAGGGCGTCTCTTTAGACGACCTGTAGGGCGTCTCTATAGACGACCTGTAGGGCGTCTCTATAGACGACCTGTAGGGCGTCTCTATAGACGACCTGTAGGGCGTCTCTATAGACGACCTGTAGGGCGTCTCTATAGACGACCTTTAGGGCGTCTCTATAGACGACCTGTAGGGCGTCTCTATAGACGACCTGTGGGGCGTCTCTGTAGACGACCTGTAGGGCGTCTCTATAGACGACCTGTAGGGCGTCTCTATAGACGACCTGTAGGGCGTCTCTATAGACGACCTTTAGCGCGTCTCTATAGACGACCTTTAGCGCGTCTCTATAGACGACCTTTAGCGCGTCTCTATAGACGACCTTTAGCGCGTCTCTATAGACGACCTGTAGGGCGTCTCTATAGACGACCTGTAGGGCGTCTCTATAGACGACCCGTATGGCGCTTCTATAGACGGCATTGAGGGCGCTTCTATAGACGGCCTTTAGGGCGCTTCTATAGATGACCTGTAGGGCGTCTCTATAGACGACCTGTATGGCGTCTCTATTGACGACCTTTAGGGCGTCTCTATAGACGACCTTTAGGGCGTCTCTATACACGACCTTTAGGGCGTCTCTATAGACGACCTTTAGGGCGTCTCTGTGGACGACCTTTAGGGCGTCTCTGTAGACGACCTTTAGGGCGTCTCTATAGACGACCTTTAGGGCGTCTCTATAGACGACCTTTAGGGCGTCTCTTAAGAAGTCCTTTAAGGCGTCTCTAAAGAAGACCTTTAAGGCGTCTCTATAGACGACCTGTAGGGCGTCTCTATAGACGACCTGTAGGGCGTCTCTATAGACGACCTGTAGGGCGTCTCTATAGACGACCTGTAGGGCGTCTCTATAGACGACCTGTAGGGCGTCTCTATAGACGACCTGTAGGGCGTCTCTATAGACGACCTGTAGGGCGTCTCTATAGACGACCTGTAGGGCGTCTCTATAGACGACCTGTAGGGCGTCTCTATAGACGACCTGTAGGGCGTCTCCATAGACGACCTGTAGGGCGTCTCTATAGACGACCTGTAGGGCGTCTCTATAGACGACCTGTAGGGCGTCTCTATAGACGACCTGTAGGGCGTCTCTATAGACGACCTGTAGGGCGTCTCTATAGACGACCTGTAGGGCGTCTCTATAGACGACCTGTAGGGCGTCTCTATAGACGACCTGTAGGGCGTCTCCATAGACGACCTGTAGGGCGTCTCTATAGACGACCTGTAGGGCGTCTCTATAGACGACCTGTAGGGCGTCTCTATAGACGACCTGTAGGGCGTCTCTATAGACGACCTGTAGGGTGTCTCTATCGACGACCTGTAGGGCGTCTCCATAGACGACCTGTAGGGCGTCTCTATAGACGACCTGTAGGGCGTCTCTATAGACGACCTGTAGGGCGTCTCTATAGACGACCTGTAGGGCGTCTCTATAGACGACCTGTAGGGCGTCTCTATAGACGACCTGTAGGGCGTCTCTATCGACGACCTGTAGGGCGTCTCTATCGACGACCTGTAGGGCGTCTCTATAGACGACCTGTAGGGCGTCTCTATAGACGACCTGTAGGGCGTTTCTATAGACGACCTGTAGGGCGTTTCTATAGACGACCTGTAGGGTGTCTCTATAGACGACCTGTAGGGCGTCTCTATAGACGACCTGTAGGGCGTCTCTATAGACGACCTGTAGGGCGTCTCTATAGACGACCCGTAGGGCGTCTCTATAGACGACCTGTAGGGCGTCTCTATAGACGACCTGTAGGGTGTCTCTATAGACGACCTGTAGGGTGCCTCTATAGACGACCTGTAGGGCGTCTCTATAGACGACCTGTAGGGCGTCTTTATAGACGACCTGTAGGGCGTCTTTATAGACGACCTGTAGGGCGTCTTTATAGACGACCTGTAGGGCGTCTTTATAGACGACCTGTAGGGCGTCTTTATAGACGACCTGTAGGGCGTCTTTATAGACGACCTGTAGGGCGTCTTTATAGACGACCTGTAGGGCGTCTTTATAGACGACCTGTAGGGCGTCTTTATAGACGACCTGTAGGGCGTCTTTATAGACGACCTGTAGGGCGTCTTTATAGACGACCTGTAGGGCGTCTTTATAGACGACATGTAGGGCGTCTTTATAGACGACCTGTAGGGCGTCTCTATAGGCGACCTGTAGGGCGCTTTATAGACGACCTTTAGGGCGTCTCTATAGACGACCTGTAGGGCGTCTCTATAGACGACCTTTAGGGCGTCTCTATAGACGACCTTTAGGGCGTCTCTATAGACGACCTTTAGGGCGTCTCTATAGACCACCTTTAGGCCGTCTTTATAGACGACCTTTAGGGCGTCTCTATAGACCACCTTTAGGACGTCTCTGTAGACGACCTTTAGGGCGTCTCTATAGACCACCTTTAGGGCGTCTTTATAGACGACCTTTAAGGCGTCTCTGTAGACCACCTTTAGGACGTCTCTGTAGACGATCTGTAGGACGTCTCTATAGACGACCTGTAGGGCGTCTCTATAGACGACCTGTAGGGCGTCTCTATAGACGACCTGTAGGGCGTCTCTATAGACGACCTGTAGGGCGTCTCTATAGACGACCTGTAGGGCGTCTCTATAGACGACCTGTAGGGCGTCTCTATAGACGACCTGTAGGGCGTCTCTATAGACGACCTGTAGGGCGTCTCTATAGACGACCTGTAGGGCGTCTCTATAGACGACCTGTAGGGCGTCTCTATAGACGACCTGTAGGGCGTCTCTATAGACGACCTGTAGGGCGTCTCTATAGACGACCTGTAGGGCGTCTCTATAGACGACCTGTAGGGCGTCTCTATAGACGACCTGTAGGGCGTCTCTATAGACGACCTGTAGGGCGTCTCTATAGACGACCTGTAGGGCGTCTCTATAGACGACCTGTAGGGCGTCTCTATAGACGACCTGTAGGGCGTCTCTATAGACGACCTGTAGGGCGTCTCTATAGACGACCTGTAGGGCGTCTCTATAGACGACCTGTAGCGTCTCTGTAGACGACCTGTAGGGCGTCTCTGTAGACGACCTGTAGGTCGTCTCTATAGACGATCTGTAGGACGTCTCTATAGACGACCTGTAGGGCGTCTCTATAGACGACCTGTAGGGCGTCTCTATAGACGACCTTTAGGGCGTCTCTATAGACGACCTGTAGGGCGTCTCTATAGACGACCTGTAGGGCGTCTTTATAGACGACCTGTAGAGCGTCTCTATAGACGACCTGTAGGGCGTCTTTATAGACGACCTGTAGGGCGTCTTTATAGACGACCTGTAGGGCGTCTTTATAGACGACCTGTAGGGCGTCTTTATAGACGACCTGTAGGGCGTCTTTATAAAAGACCTGTAGGGCGTCTTTATAAACGACCTGTAGGGCGTCTTTATAGACGACCTGTAGGGCGTCTTTGTAGACTACCTGTAGGGCGTCTCTACAGACGACCTTCAGGGCGCCTGTATAGAAGACTTTTAGGGCGTCTCTATAGACGACCTTTAGGGCGTCTCTATAGACGACCTTTAGGGCGTCTCTATAGACGACCTTTAGGGCGTCTCTATAGACGACCTTTAGGGCGTCTCTATAGAGACCTTTAGGGCGTCTCTATAGACGACCTGTAGGGCGTCTCTATAGACGACCTGTAGGGCGTCTTTATAGACGACCTGTAGGGCGTCTTTATAGACGACCTGTAGGGCGTCTTTATAAACGACCTGTAGGGCGTCTTTATAGACGACCTGTAGGGCGTCTCTACAGATGACCTTCAGGGCGCCTGTATAGAAGACTTTTAGGGCGTCTCAATAGACGACCTGTAGGGCGTCTTTATAGACGACCTGTAGAGCGTCTCTATAGACGATCTGTAGGGCATCTTTATAGACGATCTGTAAGGCGTCTTTATAGACGACCTGTAGGGCGTCTTTATAGACGACCTGTAGGACGTCTTTATAAACGACCTTTAGGGCGTCTCTATAGACGACCTGTAGGGCGTCTTTGTAGACTACCTGTAGGGCGTCTCTACAGACGACCTTCAGGGCGCCTGTATAGAAGACTTTTAGGGCGTCTCTATAGACGACCTTTAGGGCGTCTCTATAGACGACCTTTAGGGCGTCTCTATAGACGACCTTTAGGGCGTCTCTATAGACGACCTTTAGGGCGTCTCTATAGACGACCTTTAGGGCGTCTCTATAGACGACCTTTAGGGCGTCTCTATAGACGACCTTTAGGGCGTCTCTATAGACGACCTTTAGGGCGTCTCTATAGACGACCTTTAGGGCGTCTCTATAGACGACCTTTAGGGCGTCTCTATAGACGACCTTTAGGGCGTCTCTATAGACGACCTTTAGGGCGTCTCTATAGACGACCTTTAGGGCGTCTCTATAGACGACCTGTAGGGCGTCTCTATAGACGACCTGTAGGGCGTCTTTATAGACGACCTGTAGAGCGTCTCTATAGACGACCTGTAGGGCGTCTTTATAGACGACCTGTAGGGCGTCTCTATAGACGACCTGTAGGCCGTCTCTATAGACGACCTTTAGAGACCTTCAACAAATCTCCTTCCCATATGTCTTCTTTCCAGAGAAGGCCTCCCTAGAGAAGACTTTGAATAAGTCTTCTTCTTCCTCGCTTTTTCTTCAATTATGCTTTCCTGTTGCTCCTTAGAATTATTACTTCCCAAGCACAACAAATCTTCCACTGTTCCAAACAAACCTATTTGCCACGCTATAATGAAATTCGCTAAACTCACTTAATAAATTGGTACGGCGGTATCATATCAAGGATTACATATTCCACACAACTTGCATGCATGCATATTTATAACTGTGAGGAACTCTGAGCGTTTGTATGCGGCGGGCATGCGGTTGTGTGTGTGTGTACAGATGTGCATATGTTTCGTTGATGTACTTCTAAGCATGCATGCCTGATGCATATGCATGGTGTTTGGTAGAGCTACTTACAGATGTATAAGTCAGTCATGCATACATAAGAACTTGAGGAACATGATGCATTTTCAAGTGGTGGGTGTAAATGTGATTACCATCGTCATCGTTAAGAAACGATGTCAGAGTCATCATCGTCGTTCCAATGATGACTCCGACTCTAAGTCTTACCATTACTGTGACTTTGGTGATGGATTCCTACAAACACTCACCCACCACACACATACAACTCTTGAGAATTTTTCAAATGCTAAAAGGAATGAACGGGTTGCTTGGTAGCTTGGTTGGTTAGCTAGTTTGCTTCTAGTTTTGTGCCGCCGTTGTGGTACAACATAAATTAATCATTTTTGGTGTTTGAAGAATTTCATATGCAAATGTATAACCTTAACATCAACAGCAGCGTAGCTCTAATGCGAGATTCCACTAAATGCTAATGTAATGTAATTATTATGCATCAGAGGATTTAACAAAATCTGCCGGCACACATATCCACGGCAAATGCATATAAAGCAATGGCAAACATGCCGAACACACACACTCAGTTACACTCAAATGAATGTGGTGGCACACATATGTTTGGTTAGAAGAGTGTAATTTGGATGGTGGCTGGGTGATTGATTGGCGAAACTGAAATGTTAAAACGAATATGTCATTTTTTGCTTATGTGTTTTTTAGTCCAGTAGCCCAACTCCATCATCAATAACTAAACCAAATGGATTGATTGCAATAAAAAACACAGAGTCCACAAAGCAGAAATATATTTAGATAAACAGAATATTGAATTAGCTTAGCTTGACAGCATCACTAATGGTCACCTATTGGAGTTGTGTTGCCAGCTAGTAGGAATTTTTATAGCAAAAGGTAACTGAACTGGCAGTTTAAATGATTTTAATATGAGAACATACATATTTGTTGGATTAGTTAAAAAACAAAACAGATATTTAAAGAATAGCTATATACACTGATGCGTATACTTTTTGACAATACTGATACGCCACTTATTACCAACAGTCATCAACATTCTGCAAAACAAATTCCTCCACCATAGTTTGGAGGGTATAATTAAATTTGTAATTCCATTTGTAACAAGTCGAAATATTCATCTTAGGCCCTATAAAATATATATTCTTGATCAGGGTAAAATTCTAAGTCGTTATAAACATGTCTGTCTGTCCATCTGTTGAAATCAAGATTACTTACTTAGCTGACCCATTACATAACATTTGTTCCATATGCCGAACTAAGAAAAGATCTCCATTTCTCTCTATTTGTTGCTTCGCACTCCGGAATACCACGCCTTTTCATCTCTTCATCCACTTGTTTGCGCCATCTATTCCTTGGCCTGCCAATTCTGCGTGCACCGCCAAGCGGTCCGTATTTATACGCCTTTTTAGAGGGTTCATCTTCGCTCACTCGTATGATATGGCCTAGCCAACGCAATTTCTGCATCTCGATACGTTTATCTATACTGATGTCGTTGTATAGCAGATACAGCTAGTGGTTCATACGACGTCGATATTCACCGTCAACGTAGATTGGTCTGGTAGATCTTTCGAAGAATTTTTCTCTCAAACACACCAAGCACTGCCATGTCTGTACCCAGTACCCAGGCTTCTGAGCCATACATCAGCACGGGAGGTATCAGTGTTTTGTAGAGCGTTATTTTTGTTTGACGAGATGTGGCTTTGCTTTTAAACTGCTTACTTAAACCAAAATAGCATCTGTTGGCTAATACAATTCTTCTTTTTATTTCACAACTGATGTCATTTGTTGTGTTTACGGAAGTGCCGAGGTAGACGAAGTCTTTTACTACCCCAAAATTATAGGAACCAACTTCCCCAGTTGGTCCGAGCTCAATGGACGCACTGCGCGTCGACACCATTAACTTGGTCTTCCCGTTTACCGCCAGACCCACTTTAGCAGATTCTCCTTCGACCTTCATAAAGGTATCAGTTACTTCTTTTACTGATCGTCCCATGATGTCAATATCATCAGCAAGTAACATGTTGCTATTGGTGTAGATTGTGCCACTTCTTTTGACGTTTGCCTCTCGAATAACCTTTTCCAGCAGGATGTTGAAGAGATCACACGAAAGGCTGTCTCCTTGTCTGAAACATCTTTTGGTACTAAACTCTTCGGAGAGGTTCTTTCCTATTTTAACTAAGGACCTCGTGTCAGTTAAAGTCATTTTACAAAGCCGGATGGGCTTTGCGGGGATACCAAATTCAGACATGGCTTGGAATACCTTTGAAATCAGCGGGCTGTCGAAGGCTGCTTTATAATCGACAAAAAGGTGGTAGGTGTCGATCTGCATCTCTTGGGTCTTTTCCAGGATTTGCCGCAGGGTAAATATCTGGTTAATGGTGGACTTGCCAGGTCTAAAGCCGCATTGGTATGGTCCAATTATCTCGTTGACCATAGGCTTTAGTCGTTCGCACAGTATCCCTGACACGAACTTGTGGGCAATAGGGAGTAGACTTTTGCCCCTATAGTTAGAGCATACAGTCTTATCTCCCTTCTTGTGGACTGGGCACAGGACACTCAGGTTCCAATCGTCGGGTATTCGTTCTTCTTTATCAGCGTGTCGGCTCCGGCCGCCTTATTATTCAAGATACAGCTCGCAATTTTTATACCCTCAGCATTTATGCTAACAAGTGTACATATATACACTTTCATATGGGCAAAATGTGCCTCATCGAAATAATGGTTTTAGACCCCAAGTATATTTGGACGAAATCCGTTTTAGACAATTTGGAGTTGATTTAGCCATGTCCGTCCCTTTGTCTGTCTTGGTGGCTGGAGCGCACGATAACTCCCGAACGGATGAACCGATTCGGCTCAAAATTTGGCTTTCGTAATAGTTTGTCCAAATTTAGTTTAAGTTCGAAGACGTGTTATATCGGTCCACTCCTTCCGGTACCTCCCCCACAAAAGTTCGAAAATGTTGGGAAAATTTGTGTGCACGATAACTCTTGAAGGGATTAACCGATTTGGCAAATAACTTGCACATCGTGACATTTCTGCCAGACTTAGATGAGGTTTCAATATGGACTCAATTGGTCCACTTCTTCGGGCACATCCCACACAAAAGTTCGGAAAAGTTCAGTTTAGTACCTGCTCTAAAATCGCTTTGATTTTTGTTTTAACAACTTGTATCCACCGCTTCCCATACTACGGTACAAGTTTCATCTGGGGCAACTCCATACTTCCTTAGCAAATAGCCTGAAAAGTGCAAAAAACCCCTATGACACCGTGTTTAGTGGTTGGAGCGCAAGATAACTCTTGAACGGATCTGCAGACTCGGTTCAAAATGTGGTCTTCGTAATATTTTGTTTCAACTTAGTATAACTTCTATGATAAGCCATATCGATCCACACCTTCAGGTATCTCCCTCACAAAAGTTCAAAAATTATCGACAAATTGTGAGCACGATAACTCTTGAATGAAGTGACCGATTTGGGCCATACTTTACACATCCTAATACATCTGTCATAAACATATATGGTAACATGGGGCGCCTTCGCCACGTTTTTTTCAAAATGTTCTCATACCGACACCGTTAAATTTTTTTCAAATATTATTTTTGGTACAAATATTAGCATATCTTGACTATAAGTTTTGATATATAAATGGTTATAATTTTGTTTTTAAAATATTATTTTTGAGAATATACAAAATGTGTAAAAAGTGGCGAAGCCTCCCCACCCATGGGGCAGCTTCGCCATCGATATTAAACATTCTCCAACGGACTCTAAAACTGTAATTTACCATATTTCTTCTTTAAATATCAACATTATGCAAAACAGGAACATGTTTTCTATTGAATAATCAAAAATTATTTTAAAATTCACCAAAAAAGTAACCGATTCTAGCGGTTAATTAAGTAGGTGCCTTGAATTTAGGTACAAAAATCATAATATAACTAAAACAAGATACGTTTAGGATAATATTTGATTTTAACTTCATATTATAGTGTGGTATATCTATGGTATAAAAAATTTAAGTTAAGCATGACAAATTTCTAACATTAACCCACCACGTCCCTATCATGGCGTAGGCGCCCCACCCCTTACATATTTCATAATATTAATATATTGACATTTGCAATTGCTTTTTTCATGCGAATTATTGGAATTTATATTCTTCAGTAGTTGTCTTCTAACGGTATAAAATGTGTTTTTGATATCACAAAAGGTAAAGAAGATATCACAAAAAATACCTATCATAATTATTTTTCCCAATACCCTGAAAACATAAAACCGCGTGCGTCCGCTATCATACCTATGACACAACTGCCAACTTTTGGGAGATGATAGATCTTTATTAAACTCACAATTTTCATTTTAACGGATTTTTTCTAGCACTTGTATTTTGTGAGAAAATCGGCGGTGGCGTAGCCGCCCCAGTGGCGAAGGCGCCCCATGTTACCATATATGGACTATACTTTTTCCACTTATTCGGGTACCTCCCACACAAAATTTTGGATAAATTCACTTTAGGACTCTGATTTTTGTTGAAGTATCTTGCATTAGCGGCCTCAATTACGACGGTAAATGCTTTTCAGGGCCAAATCCATACTACTTGAGAAAACAGCCCAAAAGGTGTCCAAACTTAGTTTCAGTTTGAAGATTGGCAAAAACTTCCTGTACTTCCCTCCAATATTTAAAAATGTCTCTAAAATGGTATGCACGATATCCCTTGAACGGGGCAACCAAATTTACCCAAAGTTGGATCTTCTAAAATTTTGTCCAAATTTAGCTTAACTTCTAAAATGACCGATATCGATCTTGTCTTTATGTTACCTCCCTACATAAAAGTTCAACAATTGTATCGATCTGTGCGTATATGATAGTTTTAATTCACATAGGCTGAGAGTATATCAGCAAAAATGTCTAAAATCGTCTTGTCCATTTCAAACAAATCAAAAAAATTTGGTATATAGATTATGAAAAAAATCGTCATTCCAAATCTGTTTTCGTTACCAACTTTGATCGTTGCGCGAAAAAGATATGACCGTTTTAATTATGCTAATTAGAAAAAATTCTAAAAAACTCGTGGCTTAATTTAGTAAGCTGTTACATATATCCTATTATCGTTAACTAAATTTGCACCCTTAGCGATGATGCAAAAAAAATCGAAAAGTTTTAATGGATTCGCAAAAAATTTAATTTGTTAAATAATTTCAAGTATTTACAAACAATTTTTGAAATAATAGCGCTTTTTTCCTTTATTTATTCCAATGTGGAACATAGGGTTTCCACAATAATGTTATAATTTGCTTTATCATGACAGAGTGATTTTATTTCTTCCTATGAAATGTTAATTCTACCGACATCTGCTATGGTTCTACGGCGCCAGGTATTTCTTGGTCGGCCACGTCCTCTGCTTCAGTAAAATTTTGCAACACTGTCAGTTCGTTTTGAAAAACATTACTCTCAGTATTAGAGGGTAATAAATGAAGTTGAGCCAATGGGGGAATACTCCACTCAAGCAATCGAAAAAAAACTTTATTATCTTTATAGGTACTCCTTCATCTCCCAGTGCTTGCCATATTGCACTACGTTTGATCGTGTCGAATGTTTTTTTGAAATCAACGAAGCACAAGTATAGAGGTGAGCGCCATTCGACCGACTGTTCGATTATTATCCGCAGGATGTTTGATTGGTCGACACAGCTGCGGTGTGGTCTGAATCCAGCCTGTTCATCCCGTAAAGATTGTTCAATGCAGTGTAGTCTTTTATTTATTATTACTGCGGTTATTTTATATATTGTATTTAGGAGTGTAATGCCTCTCCAATTACTACAGTCGGTCAGATCACCTTTTTTGGGCAGTTTAATTATAGCTCCTCTAGTCCATTCTATCGACAGCCGTTCTCTGTGCCACATCTCCAATAAAAAGGGGTGAATAATGGATGCAGATTAGGGTTATGACTTTTTGACATTTTTCCTCAAAAATGATTTCCTGTAGCAGGGATGACTGAACTTTTGCCTATTAATCACTATGCTATCGTTTATTCCATTGAAATATAAAAAAAGTTCACGTACAAAACGATTTAAAAAAAAAAAATTTTAAAAATGTTTTTTTTGTTGCACGAATGAATAAATATAAGCCTACTAATAACTATAATAACGTTTATTTCATTCAAATATTAAAAAAGTCGCGAAAAAAGTCACTTTGAAAAAATTTTACATTTTTTGTTTTTTGTTAAAAAATTATATTTTTGAATAAAAGCGTTTACGACATTTTTACGATTCTCAGAATTGAAGAAAAAAAGTGAGAAATAAATTTTATGTCATTTTAATTATCTCATGTGGCTCTAAAGTTTATTTTCAATTATATATCTGTTTTCAGTGACTTCAAAAAATTGTCCATAATTTTGATAAATTCAAATTTAAAAATCATTTTGTGCGTGAGGTTTTTTCACCGAATCACCTTATAATTAAGATTTTATGTAATCTTATGGCAAAACTCATCACGCTATGATACAGGGATATGTGGTTGTAAAAAAGTCATAACCCTAATGCAGATGCTGTGGAATCTACTTGCAATAGCTCCGCTAGTAAACCATCTTCTCCAGGCGATTTGTTTCTTTTCAGGGCCGTTACTGCATTAATAATTTCTTCCATTGATAGAGGTTCCTCGTTGATATTATGTGTATTTTCATTTCTAATGTGATGAATTTCGTTGGCGTTGTCATCTGTGCTGCTAATTTTTTCGAAGTGCCGTTTCCATATGTGGAGTTGCTTTTCCGTGTCAGTTATTAGTTCTCCGTTTTTATCTTTAATTCCTCTATTGCTTTTATGTTTACAGTTTGTTAATTTTCCGACTATCTCAAAAAGTTTGCGCATGTTGTTCGCGCCAGCCGCACTCTCTGCGTCGGTTGTAATCGATACAAGGTAACGTCTTTTATCATTTCTAGCGGCTCGTTTAACAGCCTTGGCTGTGTTTTTGTACATTATACTTTGTCGTGGATCGTTTAACATCTGTTGTTTAAGTTGGTTTCTCCTTTCTATAAGGTTCCATGTTTCATCTATGATCCACACCTTCCTCTCAGTATTCCTTCGGTATCCCATTGTTTTTTCTGTGATTTCTCTGAATTCGCTGCATACATCTTCGATGATAACCTTTAAAAAATACATCATTTGATGTCGTTTCATCAAGAACCGTGGATGTAGCATCGTACTTAATTTTTAGAAAAAATCAATTGTATCTCCGGATTAGCGATAGTTTTGAAATATATGTTCTCGCACATTTTAAACAGGCATATAGCTCTATTTTTTACAGTAAAAATTACGCTTCCAAAACGCGTTGCAATGCGCGCAATTTTCAAAAACATTTTTTGCAGATTTTCGAAATTTGAGGGGTATCATATCCTTATTAGAGCAAGAATTCAAAAAATCCAATTTTTCAGTCTTCAAAATATCAGCATCCGTTTGAGATTGATGCAGGCTGATACTTTTTTACTTGTTAAGATAGAGCTTTGTATTTTGGTATATAAGTTTCTATTACTCCTAGGATGTTTGGTATTGCAAATGGGCTATATTGGTCCACGTTTTGATGTAGCCCCCATAGAACCACCCGACTTTCGGTATTTTGAAGGTTTTAGCCTTATTATCACACCGAAATGGATGAAATTTGGTACTTAGTCTTCGTTTGGGAAATAAGACTTTCCCCCGGTATAGGTCCACGCTTTCATATTGCCTCCATAGAACGGTTTTCGATATTTTGAAGGTTATGGCCACAATAATCCACCCAAATTACAGAAATTTGGTGTCTGGTCTTCATTTAGGGTATTACACGATCCATATAAAAGTTGTCGGTACAGGTCAACGCCTTTATATAGCCCCCATAGAATGTACCTCTCGATTTTCGGTTTTTTGATGGTTGTGGTCTCAATATTCCTCAGAAATGGCTGAAAGTTGGTAATAAGTCTTCGTTGGGGTTATAAAACTCTCCCACATAAACTTGTCGGTACAGGCCACATCATCTCTGAAAACGAGGATTTTTAAAGAATATTTTTTGTGGTCCCATCATATCTGAAAACGTGGATTTTTATACCCTCCACCATATGGAGGGTATAATTAAATTTGTCATTCCGTTTGTAACACATCGAAATATTCGTCGGGGACCCTATAAAGTATATATATTATTGATCAGCGTAAAATTCTATGTCGATTTGACCATGTCCGTCTGTCCGTCCGTCCGTCAGTCCGTCCGTCTGTCTGTCTGTTGAAATCAAGATACAGCTCGCAATTTTAAAGATAGAGAGTCAAAATTTGGTATAGAAGTTGTTATTACCTGCAGGATGGTTGGTATTGAAAATGGGATATATCGGTCCACGTTTTGATATAGCCCCCATAGAACGGTACCTCCCGATTTTCGGTATTTTTAAGGTTTTAGCTTCATTATCACACCGAAATGGCTGAAATTTGGTACGTAGTCTTCTTTAGGGGTATAAAACTTTCCCCAAGAATTTTGTCGGTATCGGTCCACACCTTCATATAGCCCCCATAGAACAGTACCTCCCGATTTTCGGTATTTTGAAGGTTTTAGCTTCATTATCCTACCAAAATGGCTGAAATTTAGTACGTAGTCTTCTTTAGGGGTACAAAACTTTCTCCCAGAATTTTGCCGGTGTCGGTCCATACCTTCATATAGCCCCCATAGAATGGTACCTCCCGTTTTTCGGTATTTGGAGGTTTTCGCTTCATTATCACACCGAAATGGCTGAAATTTAGTACGTAGTCTTCTTTCGGGGTATAAAACTTTCCCCTAGAATTTTGTCGGTATCGGTCCACTCCTTCATATAGCCCCCATAGAACGGTACCTCCCGATTTTCGGTATTTTTAAGGTTTTATCTTCATTATCCTACCAAAATGGCTGAAATTTAGTACGTAGTCTTCTTTAGGGGTACAAAACTTTCTCCCAGAATTTTGTTGGTGTCGGTCCATACCTTCATATAGCCCCCATAGAATGGTACCTCCCGTTTTTCGGTATTTGGAGGTTTTCGCTTCATTATCACACCGAAATGGCTGAAATTTAGTACGTAGTCTTCTTTCGGGGTATAAAACTTTCCCCTAGAATTTTGTCGGTATCGGTCCACTCCTTCATATAGCCCCCATAGAACGGTACCTCCCGATTTTCGGTATTTTTAAGGTTTTATCTTCATTATCCTACCAAAATGGCTGAAATTTAGTACGTAGTCTTCTTTAGGGGTACAAAACTTTCTCCCAGAATTTTGTTGGTGTCGGTCCACACCTTCATATAGCCCCCATAGAACGGTACCTCCCGATTTTCGGTATTTTTAAGGTTTTAGCTTCATTATCACACCGAAATGGCTAAAATTTGGTAATTATACTACGTTGGTGGTATAAAACTTTCCCCCAGAACTATGTCGGTATCGGTCCATGCCTTCATATAGCCCCCATAGAACGGTACCTCCCGATTTTCGGTATTGTGAACGTTGTGGCCTCAATATTCCACCGAAATGGCTGACATTTGGTATTTAGACTTCGTTGGGGGTACTCAAACTTCCCCTTTATATTTGTCGGTATATGTTCACGCCTTTATATAGCTCCCATGGAAAGGTACCTCCCGATGTTTCGTGTTTTGAAGGTTGTGTATTCAATATTCCACCAAAATGGCTGAAATTTGGTATTTAGTCTTCAATGTGATATAAAACTGTTCGCCAGAAATATGTCTGTACATGTCCACGCTTTCATATTGTCCCATTTCTGACTAAAATTCGTCGGTATAGGTCCACGTTTCGATATAGCCCGCATAGAACGGTACCTCCCGATTTTCGTAATACTGAAGATTGCGACGTCAATATCCAACCGAAATGGCTGAAATTCGTTATTTCGTCTTCCATGAGTAATAAAATATTCCAGAAGAGTATTATCAGTATAGGTCCACGTCTTTCTATATCCCCATAGAAGCGTACTTCTTGATTTTCGGTATTTTTTAAGTTTTAGCCACATTATCTTACCGAAATATATGAAATTTGGTATTTAGTCTTCTTTGAGCCTAAAAACTTTCCGTAAGAAATTTGTCGGTATAGATCGACGTTTTGAAATAGCCCTCATAGAATGGTGCCTCACATTGTTTTACCGAAATTGCTGAAATTTAGTATTAAGTCTTCTTCATACCCGAAAGGAAACAAATTATTCCATTTTACTTCAATACAACTTGTGGTGGAGGGTATAACAAGTTCGGCCCGGCCGAACTTAACTCCGTTCCTACTTGTTATAGAATATTTTTTGAGACCACGTCGCACTATGTCGCGAGTTCATATTAACTGTGGCCAAAAATAGAAGGAGTTGTCGTAGGTGCATCACGTACCTATTATTGACTTACAATCTTCACGACAAAAATTCGGGTTGGTCGGTCCACGTTTTGATATAGCCCCCATAGAACCGTACCTCCCGATTTTCGGTATTTTGAGTGTTTAAGACACAATGACCAACCGAAAGTATTCAAATTTTGTGGTTGGTCTTCGGCAGAGGTATCAAACATTCCAACAGAGAATTGTGGGCTTAGGTCCACTTTTTGATACAGCTCCCATATAACGGTACCTCCCGATTATCGGTATTTTGAAGATTTTAGCCTCATTATTACACCGAAATTGCTGAAATTTGGTATTTAGTCTTCGCAGGGGGCATTATACCTTCACCATGAAATTTGTCTGTCTCCCGATTTTCGGTATTTTGGAGGTTTTAGCCTGATTATCACACCGAAATGGCTGAAAATTGGTATTAAGTCTCCGTTGGGGGACTTATAACCTTCCACCAGAAATATGTCGGTGTAGGTCCTCGTCTTCCTATAGCCCCCATAGAACCGTGCCTCCTCATTTTCGGTGTTTTGAGTGTTGTGGTCTCAATATCCACCCGATATGACTGAAATTTGGTGTTTAGTCTTCATATTGTTTGTGAGCATATTGAATATATCAAACTCTTGTCTTTATATATGAGAAATTTCCTTTAAAAAAATTTTTGACCTATTAGTGGTCAAAAAACGGTAAATTTTTTGTAAAAAATCGAATTTTGATTTTCGCTGTTCACAATTTTTTTAAAAATTTATATTTTTAAAAATTCTCTCGTTTTAAAGCAAGACTATTAGGTACATAATAAGCCCACAAAAATGTATGATGATCGGTTCATTCGTTTTCGGGCTATAGCCAACACCGCAAAACGATTTGTTAAAAAAGGGGGTATCCTCTCAGTGAGGTGGTCGCTGAAAAAGAGAAGTGACACATTCGTCTGCAAACCTCTGCAGCTGGGACCTTTATATATTTGAAGTACTCACCTTTTACTACTCATACAGCAAAAGATATCGATATACACTTTTATACAATTTTTTTCCCACTCCACTCAATTTAAAATATGCTTCAGAAAATCAATAAACTTAGTAATACATGTTTGGGTAAATGTAAACACCATATGATTAATATTTACATGCAAACAAAGGTGTAGCCAAGTTTATTACATCCCAAGAGAACTTAGGAACCATTTTTGCAGTGACCGCTACTTTTAAATTTTAAATATTAACGCATAATATAATTTATTAATTTTAGAAAAAAACACACAAAAATAGGTATTAACTAAAATTGTCGGATTTAAATCCTCATATAGCAAAAACTACTTCACATATCAGTACCAAATATTCAGATTCTTCTTAACTAATATGTTTTCTATCACTCCCCATCAATAAATTTGTTCAACGAAGTATTTAGTTTTTACCATTTTTGGCCACGGTCGTGACACTGTGCGTCGTGCCTGAAAACGAGGATTTTTAAAGAATATTTTTTTGAGACCACATCATCCCTGAAAACGTGGATTTTTAAGAATACTTTTTGAGGCAACCTCATTTCTGAAAAAGTGGATTTTTAGAGGATATTGTTTGAGGCCACATCATCCCTGAAAACGTGGATTTTTAAAGAATATTTTTGAAGCCACATCATCCCTGAAAACGTAGATTTTTAAAGAATATTTTCTGAGGCCACATCATCTCCGAAAACGTGGATCTTTAAAAAAAAATTTTAAGGCCATGTCGTGCCTGAAAACGTAGATTTTTAAAGAATATTTCCTGAGGCCACATCATCCCTGAAAGCGTGGTTTTTAGAAAATATTTTTTTGGGGCCATATCGTGCCTGCAAACGTGGTTTTTTTAAAGAATATTTTTTTTAAGGCCACATAATCCCTGAAAACGTAGTTTTTAGAAAATATTTTTTGTGGCTATATCCTACCTGAAAACGTGGATTTTTAAAGAATATTTTTTGAGGCCACATCATCCCTGAAAACTTGAATTTTTTGAGACAACAATATTTAAAATCATTGAATCCAGGTCAATTATCATTGACACCTTATTTAAGGTCATAGACCTCAGGTTCAAGATCATAGTCTAGGATTAAATATCTTGGTATTTATAGTCACTGAAACCAGATTAAGCTTCGGATCCAAGTATTTTTGGCCCCGTTATCATGAACCGCTTTTTCTGCCAATACAAAAATCTTAGCCGACCTCTAAAATATTCCCTTAAATCTATCATTATAGCCTAACGAAATATTTGCTCAATTCATGACAAGAAAACTAATTCTTTTTGACGTCAATACTCTCTAATCGCACCACACATTACTTTTTTCCTATATTGTTCAAACTCGATTTTAATTATTTAAATTTCTCTCATTCCAATTTGTTTTTTTAATTAACCAAGAATTTAGTTTAGTTTTGATGCGCTCTAAACCATGAACAATAAACTAAACTTTTAAAATTAAGTTGTCTAATCAAATTACAATTGGTGCAATGCTGACTTCTGAACGCAGAAAACAAACCCAGAAAAAACAACAAAAACAAACTTTTATCCCAATCTTGTGTTCCACTACAGTGGCAAGGAATTGACTGACTGACTGGCTGGCTGACTAACACTGTTGACTTCAATTACGGGTAGCACGTCTCTGAGGAGCGGGGTTAGAGTTCAGCATTGGCGTCAGTCATTGGAAGTTGTGGCTGAATGTAGCTCAACTGATGCTGATGTAAATGTTGATCTGCTAATTTTTCCCCTTTGTTGTTTTGTTTTTGTTACTCGTTTTGTTTGGTAACTGCCAACAAATTGTGTTGCACACACACACCCAGTCCCGACCGTCTTTGGGGAAAAGTTATGCCTTCATTATAAACTCATTTTCCGTTGGCTGTGGGGAAAGAAGAAGAAGAGCGAAGAGCGGTAATGGCAATTCTTTCATATTGGAAAATGAAAAAAAGAAAACCACAACAGCATTGAACTAATTAAAGAATAACCAAAATAATCGTAAATATCAGCAGGCAAAAGTAGTTTCGACTACAATTGCAATAATGGCAACAATAAGAACAACAACACCGACAACTTCTATAGCAAAAATGTTCTCCGAGGCAAGCAAGATTCGCAAGTAAATTTACAGGAAACTCAAACAACGCCATGAACTCTAAGAGCATTTTTCCATTTTACGCAACTTTTGTTTATTGCTGATGGACAAGTCAGCAGCAGCAGCAATGTTTACTTTTGCTGACTTATTTCCCTCTCTGGTGGTGGGCTATTACCTTTTTCGGCAAGGAAAACTTTCGTATCGAACTATAAATAAAAATATTTGTCTAACGAAAGTGGAAGACTATGGAAGCATTTTCTTGGAAAATTATTTTTCGTAAAAGTTGGTAATTTTCAGTTGTTGTTGTTGTCGTTTTGCTGTTCGATTGCGATGTTAGCGCTTGCAACTTGAAAGCCCGGCATTGTTCTTGGCACATGGTTTAATAGGTAAACAATACCCATGAAAATTACTTAATTACAACAAAAGATTCAGAAGTGGGTAAAGCTCCGGAGGCAAAGTTAATTGATTTGGAATATTTAAAAAAGGAAGGATGAGTTTAATTGACATTTTAAGGAATATTTTTATGTGAAAATTTAAATATGGGAAATTTAAAAGAATATTTTTCAAAGGCGGGCCACAGGCGAACGTTTTTTAAAGAAAAATTTCTAAAGCAAAAAATAGGCGTGGTTTTTTTAAAGCAGATTTTTCTAAAGCAAAAAATAGGCGTGGTGTTTTTAAAGAATATTTTTTAAAGACAAAATAAAGGCATGGGTTTCTTAAAATATATTTTTCTAAGGCAAAACATAGGCGTGGATTTTTTAAAGAATATTTTTCTAAGGCAAAACATAGGCGTGGATTTTTTAAAGAATATTTTTCTAAGGCAAAACATAGGCGTGGTTTTTTTAAAGAATATTTTTCTAAGGCAAAACATAGGCGTGGATTTTTTAAAGAATATTTTTCTAAGGCAAAACATAGGCGTGGATTTTTTAAAGAATATTTTTCTAAGGCAAAACATAGGCGTGGGTTTTTTAAAGAATATTTTCTAAGGCAAAACATAGGCGTGGGTTTTTTTAAAGAATATTTTTCTAAGGCAAAACATAGGCGTGGGTTTATTAAAGAAAAATTTTCTAAGGCAAAACATAGGCGTGGGTTTATTAAAGAATATTTTTCTAAGGCAAAACATAGGCGTGGGTTTATTAAAGAATATTTTTCTAAGGCAAAACATAGGCGTGGGTTTTTTAAAGAATATTTTTCTAAGGCAAAACATAGGCGTGGGTTTTTTAAAGAATATTTTTCTAAGGCAAAACATAGGCGTGGGTTTATTAAAGAAAAATTTTCTAAGGCAAAACATAGCCGTGGGTTTATTAAAGAAAAATTTTCTAAGGCAAAACATAGGCGTGGGTTTATTAAAGAATATTTTTCTAAGGCAAAACATTGGCGTGGATTTTTTTTAAGAATATTCTTCTAAGGCAAAACATAGGCGTGGGTTTTTTAAAGAATATTTTTCTAAGGCAAAACATAGGCGGGGGTTTTTTAAAGAATATTTTTCTAAGGCAAAACATTGGCGTGGATTTTTTTAAGAATATTCTTCTAAGGCAAAACATAGGCGTGTTTTTTTAAAGAATATTTTTCTAAGGCAAAACATAGGCGTGGGTATTTTAAAGAATATTTTTCTTAGGCAAAACATTGGCGTTGGTTTTTTATAGAAAATTTTTCTAAGGCAAAACAAGGCGTGGGTTTTTTAAAGAATATTTTTCTAAGGCAAAACATAGGCGTGGCTTTTTTAAAGAATATTTTTCTAAGGCAAAACTTAGGCGTGGGTTTTTTTAAAGAATATTTTTCTAAGGCAAAACATAGGCGGGGGTTTTTTAAAGAATATTTTTCTAAGGCAAAACATTGGCGTGGATTTTTTTTAAGAATATTCTTCTAAGGCAAAACATAGGCGTGGGTTTTTTAAAGAATATTTTTCTAAGGCAAAACATAGGCGTGGGTATTTTAAAGAATATTTTTCTAAGGCAAAACATAGGCGTGGGTTTTTTAAAGAATATTTTTCTAAGGCAAAACATAGGCGTGCGCTTTTTAAGGAATATTTTTCTAAGGCAAAACATAGGCGTGGGTTTTTTAAAGAATATTTTTCTAAGGCAAAACATAGGCGTGGATTTTTTAAAGAATATTTTTCTAAGGCAAAACATAGGCGTGCGCTTTTTAAGGAATATTTTTCTAAGGCAAAACATAGGCGTGGGTTTTTTAAAGAATATTTTTCTAAGGCAAAACATAGGCGTGGATTTTTTAAATAATATTTTTCTAAGGCAAAACATAGGCGTGGGTTTTTTAAAGAATATTTTTCTAAGGCAAAATATAGGCGTGGGTATTTTAAAGAATATTTTTCTAAGGCAAAACATAGGCGTGGGTTTTTTAAAGAATATTTTTCTAAGGCAAAACATAGGCGTGGGTTTTTTTAAAGAATATTTTTCTAAGGCAAAACATAGGCGTGGATTTTTTAAAGAATATTTTTCTAAGGCAAAACATAGGCGTGCGCTTTTTAAGGAATATTTTTCTAAGGCAAAACATAGGCGTGGGTTTTTTTAAAGAATATTTTTCTAAGGCAAAACATAGGCGTGGGTTTTTTAAAGAATATTTTTCTAAGGCAAAACATAGGCGTGGGTTTTTTAAAGAATATTTTTCTAAGGCAAAACATAGGCGTGGGTTTTTTAAAGAATATTTTTCTAAGGCAAAACATAGGCGTGGGTTTTTTAAAGAATATTTTTCTAAGGCAAAACATAGGCGTGGGTTTTTAAAGAATATTTTTCTAAGGCAAAACATAGGCGTGGGTTTTTTAAAGAATATTTTTCTATGGCAAAACATAGGCGTGGGTTTTTTAAAGAATATTTTTCTAAGGCAAAACATAGGCGTTGGTTTTTTAAAGAATATTTTTCTAAGGCAAAACTTAGGCGTGGGTTTTTTAAAGAATATTTTTCTAAGGCAAAACATAGGCGTGGGTTTTTAAAGAATATTTTTCTAAGGCAAAACATAGGCGTGGGTTTTTTAAAGAATATTTTTCTATGGCAAACCATAGGCGTGGGTTTTTTGAAGAATATTTTTCTAAGGCAAAACATAGGCGTGGGTTTTTTAAAGAATATTTTTCTAAGGCAAAACATAGGCGTGGGTTTTTTAAAGAATATTTTTCTAAGGCAAAACATAGGCGTGGGTTTTTTAAAGAATATTTTTCTAAGGCAAAACATAGACGCGGGTTTTTTAAAGAATATTTTTCTAAGGCAAAACATAGGCGTGGGTTTTTTAAAGAATATTTTTCTAAGGCAAAACATAGGCGTGGGTTTTTTAAAGAATATTTTTCTAAGGCAAAACATAGGCGTGGGTTTTTTAAAGAATATTTTTCTAAGGCAAAACATAGGCGTGGGTTTTTTAAAGAATATTTTTCTAAGGCAAAACATAGGCGTGGGTTTTTTAAAGAATATTTTTCTAAGGCAAAACATAGGCGTGGTTTTTTTAAAGAATATTTTTCTAAGGCAAAACATAGGCGTGGCTTTTTTAAAGAATATTTTTCTAAGGCAAAACATAGGCGTGGGTTTTTTAAAGAATATTTTTCTAAGGCAAAACATACGCGTGGGGTTTTTAAAGAATATTTTTCTAAGGCAAAACATAGGCGTGGCTTTTTTAAAGAATATTTTTCTAAGGCAAAACATAGGCGTGGCTTTTTTAAAGAATATTTTTCTAAGGCAAAACATAGGCGTGGCTTTTTTAAAGAATATTTTTCTAAGGCAAAACATAGGCGTTGCTTTTTTAAAGAATATTTTTCTAAGGCAAAACATAGGCGTGGGGTTTTTAAAGAATATTTTTCTAAGGCAAAACATAGGCGTTGCTTTTTTAAAGAATATTTTTCAAACGCAAAATATAGGCGTGGGTTTTTTAAATATATTTTTCTAAGGCAAAACAGAGGCGTGAGTTTTTTAAAAAAAATTTTTTCAAGGCAAAACATTGGCTTGGGTTTCTTAAAGCAGATTTTTCTAAGGCAAAACATAGGCTTGGGTTTTTTAAAGAATATTTTTCTAAGACAAAACATAGGTTTGGCTTTTTAAAGCAGATTTTTCTAAAGCAAAACATAGGCGTGGATTTTTTAAAGAATATTTTTCTAAGGCAAAACATAGGCGTGGCTTTTTTAAAGAATATTTTTCTAAGGCAAAACATAGGCGTGGCTTTTTTAAAGAATGTTTTTCTAAGGCAAAACATAAGCGTGGATTTTTTTAAAGAATATTTTTCTAAGGCAAAACATAGGCGTGGTTTTTTTTAAAGAATATTTTTCTAAGGCAAAACATAGGCGTGGGTTTTTTAAAGAATATTTTTCTAAGGCAAAACATAGGCGTGGGGTTTTCAAAAGAATATTTTTCTAAGGCAAAACATAGGCGTGGCTTTTTTAAAGAATATTTTTCTAAGGCAAAACATAGGCGTGGGGTTTTTTAAAGAATATTTTTCTAAGGCAAAACATAGGCGTGGGTTTTTTAAAGAATATTTTTCTAAGGCAAAACATAGGCGTGGCTTTTTTAAAGAATATTTTTCTAAGGCAAAACATAGGCGTGGGGTTTTTTAAAGAATATTTTTCTAAGGCAAAACATAGGCGTGGCTTTTTTAACGAATATTTTTCTAAGGCAAAACATAGGCGTGGGGTTTTTTAAAGAATATTTTTCTAAGGCAAAACATAGGCGTGGGTTTTTTAAAGAATATTTTTCTAAGGCAAAACATAGACGTGGGTTTTAAAGAATATTTTTCTAAGGCAAAACATAGGCGTGGATTTTTTAAAGAATATTTTTCTAAGGCAAAACATAGGCGTGGGTTTTTTAAAGAATATTTTTCTAAGGCAAAACATAGGCGTGGATTTTTTAAAGAATATTTTTCTAAGGCAAAACATAGGCGTGGATTTTTTAAAGAATATTTTTCTAAGGCAAAACATAGGCGAGGGTTTATTAAAGAACATTTTTCTAAGACAAAACATAGGCGTGGCTTTTTTAAAGAATATTTTTCTAAGGCAAAACATAGGCGTGGGTTTATTAAAGAACATTTTTCTAAGGCAAAACATAGGCGTGGGTTTTTTAAAGAATATTTTTCTAAGGCAAAACATAGGCGTGGGTTTTTAAAGAACATTTTTCTAAGGCAAAACATAGGCGAGTATTTTTTAAAGAATATTTTTCAAAGGCAAAACATAGGCGAGGGTTTTTTAAAGAATATATTTCAAAGGCAAAACATAGGCGAGGGTTTTTTAAAGAATATTTTTCAAAGGCAATATTAATATTATTCTTAGGCAAAACGTATGTTTCTTAATGTAGGCGTTCATTTGTTATCCCTAAATTTCTATCAAAATTATATATCCACACATTCTTTATTACACTTCATTCATATCTTTCAATAGTATAATTAGTCCCTATCACTTTACCTTTCAATCCCTAAAAAACGTCGACTGCAAACTTATATAAACTTGTCACTTCTAAATTCAAAACATGTAGCTTGCCACACAGAATAAAGAAGAAAAATATTTACCAAGATTTTACAACCCATTTTACCACTTAATCTCACAGAAAACCGGACGAATGCTCAAAAGCAACGTTTCGCTGTGGTTTCTTTAAGTACTCATGAACTCATAAGGAAGACACAGAAGAAAAACACCGTAGATAGTAACAACAAAAACAACTTTATATTCACAACTAATTACAAGTTCTAGCAGTTTCTTATGTAAGTGTTGCATACGGTTATAGAGCAACACAAAAAATATAGCCAACGACAACAGCAACAACAACATCACGAAAAACATCTAAAATTACTATAAGAAGTTTCTTAAGTTTCAGAACATCCTTCAACATTCACCACTGACAGTCCACGACAGTTATTAAGAGTAAAACAGACCATTTGTGGACAGTGGGGGAAATTAAAAAACAATTGACAAGGATTTAATGATTTAAATTAGACATGATCACCTGTCAGCCTCGGGTATTAAATGCCACGGGGGTATACACACTCTTGTCACTCCGATGATGTAGGCCCAATCAATCTGTATAATCTGTCAATAGCGAGTATATATGACCCGAGATAGTCGATAAGACCCATTGGAGATTTCGAAAGCAATTCATATGGATCAGTTGACCAACAAGGACATCGATCTCAAAATAGCGCTTGGCCCATGCCTTGCCTTAGAAAAATATTCTTTAAAATACCCACGCCTATGTTTTGCCTTAGGAAAATATTCTTTAAAATACCCACGCCTATGTTTTGCCTTAGAAAAATATTCTTTAAAATACCCACGCCTATGTTTTGCCTTAGGAAAATATTCGTTAAAATAACCACGCCTATGTTTTGCCTTAGAAAAATATTCTTTAAAATACCCACGCCTATGTTTTGCCTTAGAAAAATATTCTTTAAAATACCCACGCCTATGTTTTGCCTTAGAAAAATATTCTTTAAAATACCCACGCCTATGTTTTGCCTTAGAAAAATATTCTTTAAAATACCCACGCCTATGTTTTGCCTTAGAAAAATATTCTTTAAAAAACCCACGCCTATGTTTTGCCTTGGAAAAATATTCTTTAAAAAACCCACGCCTATGTTTTGCCTTAGAAAAATATTCGTTAAAAAACCCACGCCTATGTTTTGCCTTGGAAAAATATTATTTAAAAAACCCACGCCTATGTTTTGCCTTGGAAAAATATTCTTTAAAAAACCCACGCCTATGTTTTGCCTTGGAAAAATATTCTTTAAAAAACCCACGCCTATGTTTTGCCTTGGAAAAATATTCTTTAAAAAACCCACGCCTATGTTTTGCCTTAGAAAAATATTCTTTAAAAAACCCACGCCTATGTTTTGCCTTGGAAATATATTCTTTAAAAAACCCACGTCTATGTTTTGCCTTGGAAAAATATTCTTTAAAAAACCCACGTCTATGTTTTGCCTTGGAAAAATATTCGTTAAAAAACCCACGCCTATGTTTTGCCTTGGAAAAATATTATTTAAAAAACCCACGCCTATGTTTTGCCTTGGAAAAATATTATTTAAAAACCCACGCCTATGTTTTGCCTTGGAAAAATATTCTTTTAAAAACCCACGCCTATGTTGTGCCTTGGAACAATATTCTTTAAAAAACCCACGCCTATGTTTTGCCTTGGAAAAATATTCTTTAAAAAAGCCACGCCTATGTTTTGCCTTAGAAAAATATTCTTTAAAAAACCCACGCCTATGTGTTGCCTTAGAAAATATTCCTTAAAACACCCACGCCTATGTGTTGCCTTAGAAAAATATTCTTTAAAAAACCCACGCCTATGTGTTGCCTTAGAAAAATATTCTTTAAAAAACCCACGCCTATGTGTTGCCTTAGAAAATATTCTTTAAAAAACCCACGCCTATGTTTTGCCTTGGAACAATATTCTTTTAAAAACCCACGCCTATGTTTTGCCTTGGAAAAATATTCTTTAAAAAACCCACGCCTATGTTTTGCCTTAGAAAAATATTCTTTAAAAAACCCACGCCTATGTGTTGCCTTAGAAAATATTCTTTAAAAAACCCACGCCTATGTTTTGCCTTGGAAAAATATTCTTTAAAAAACCCACGCCTATGTTTTGCCTTGGAAAAATATTCTTTAAAAACCCACGCCTATGTTTTGCCTTGGAAAAATATTCTTTAAAAAACCCACGCCTATGTTTTGCCTTGGAAAAATATTCTTTAAAAAACCCACGCCTATGTTTTGCCTTGGAAAAATATTCTTTAAAAAACCCACGCCTATGTTTTGCCTTGGAAAAATATTCTTTAAAAAACCCACGCCTATGTTTTGCCTTGGAAAAATATTCTTTAAAAAACCCACGCCTATGTTTTGCCTTGGAAAAATATTCTTAAAAAAACCCACGCCTATGTTTTGCCTTGGAAAAATATTTTTTAAAAAACCCACGCCTATGTTTTGCCTTGGAAAAATATTCTTTAAAAAACCCACGCCTATGTTTTGCCTTGGAAAAATATTCTTTAAAAAACCCACGCCTATGTTTTGCCTTGGAAAAATATTCTTAAAAAAAACCCACGCCTATGTTTTGCCTTGGAAAAATATTCTTTAAAAAACCCACGCCTATGTTTTGCCTTGGAAAAATATTCTTTAAAAAACCCACGCCTATGTTTTGCCTTGGAAAAATATTCTTTAAAAAACCCACGCCTATGTTTTGCCTTGGAAAAATATTCTTTAAAAAACCCACGCCTATGTTTTGCCTTGGAAAAATATTCTTTAAAAAACCCACGCCTATGTTTTGCCTTGGAAAAATATTCTTTAAAAAACCCACGCCTATGTTTTGCCTTGGAAAAATATTCTTTAAAAAACCCACGCCTATGTTTTGCCTTGGAAAAATATTCTTTAAAAAACCCACGCCTATGTTTTGCCTTGGAAAAATATTCTTTAAAAAACCCACGCCTATGTTTTGCCTTGGAAAAATATTCTTTAAAAAACCCACGCCTATGTTTTGCCTTGGAAAAATATTCTTTAAAAAACCCACGCCTATGTTTTGCCTTGGAAAAATATTCTTTAAAAAACCCACGCCTATGTTTTGCCTTGGAAAAATATTCTTTAAAAAACCCACGCCTATGTTTTGCCTTGGAAAAATATTCTTTAAAAAACCCACGCCTATGTTTTGCCTTGGAAAAATATTCTTTAAAAAACCCACGCCTATGTTTTGCATTGGAAAAATATTCTTTAAAAAACCCACGCCTATGTTTTGCCTTGGAAAAATATTCTTTAAAAAACCCACGCCTATGTTTTGCCTTGGAAAAATATTCTTTAAAATACCCACGCCAATGTTTTGCCTTAGAAAAATATTCTTTAAAAAAGCCACGCCTATGTTTTGCCTTGGAAAAATATTCTTTAAAAAACCCACGCCTATGTTTTGCCTTGGAAAAATATTCTTTAAAATACCCACGCCTATGTTTTGCCTTGGAAAAATATTCTTTAAAAAACCCACGCCTATGTTTTGCCTTGGAAAAATATTCTTTACAATACCCACGTCTATGTTTTGCCTTGGAAAAATATTCTTTAAAAAAAACCCACGTCTATGTTTTGCCTTGAAAAAAATATTCTTTAAAAAACACACGCCTATGTTTTGCCTTGGAAAAATATTCTTTAAAAAACCCACGCCTATGTTTTGCCTTGGAAAAATATTCTTTAAAATATCCACGCCTATGTTTTGCCTTGGAAAAATATTCTTTAAAAAACCCACGCCTATGTTTTGCCTTGGAAAAATATTCTTTAAAATATCCACGCCTATGTTTTGCCTTAGAAAAATATTCTTTAAAATACCCACGCCTATGTTTTGCCTTAGAAAAAATATTCTTTAAAAAAGCCACGCCTATGTTTTGCCTTGGAAAAATATTCTTTAAAAAACCCACGCCTATGTTTTGCCTTGGAAAAATATTCTTTAAAAAACCCACGCCTATGTTTTGCCTTGGAAAAATATTCTTTAAAAAACCCACGCCTATGTTTTGCCTTGGAAAAATATTCTTTAAAAAACCCACGCCTATGTTTTGCCTTGGAAAAATATTCTTTAAAAAACCCACGCCTATGTTTTGCCTTGGAAAAATATTCTTTAAAAAACCCACGCCTATGTTTTGCCTTGGAAAAATATTCTTTAAAAAACCCACGCCTATGTTTTGCCTTGGAAAAATATTCTTAAAAAAACCCACGCCTATGTTTTGCCTTGGAAAAATATTTTTTAAAAAACCCACGCCTATGTTTTGCCTTGGAAAAATATTCTTTAAAAAACCCACGCCTATGTTTTGCCTTGGAAAAATATTCTTTAAAAAACCCACGCCTATGTTTTGCCTTGGAAAAATATTCTTAAAAAAAACCCACGCCTATGTTTTGCCTTGGAAAAATATTCTTTAAAAAACCCACGCCTATGTTTTGCCTTGGAAAAATATTCTTTAAAAAACCCACGCCTATGTTTTGCCTTGGAAAAATATTCTTTAAAAAACCCACGCCTATGTTTTGCCTTGGAAAAATATTCTTTAAAAAACCCACGCCTATGTTTTGCCTTGGAAAAATATTCTTTAAAAAACCCACGCCTATGTTTTGCCTTGGAAAAATATTCTTTAAAAAACCCACGCCTATGTTTTGCCTTGGAAAAATATTCTTTAAAAAACCCACGCCTATGTTTTGCCTTGGAAAAATATTCTTTAAAAAACCCACGCCTATGTTTTGCCTTGGAAAAATATTCTTTAAAAAACCCACGCCTATGTTTTGCCTTGGAAAAATATTCTTTAAAAAACCCACGCCTATGTTTTGCCTTGGAAAAATATTCTTTAAAAAACCCACGCCTATGTTTTGCCTTGGAAAAATATTCTTTAAAAAACCCACGCCTATGTTTTGCCTTGGAAAAATATTCTTTAAAAAACCCACGCCTATGTTTTGCCTTGGAAAAATATTCTTTAAAAAACCCACGCCTATGTTTTGCCTTGGAAAAATATTCTTTAAAAAACCCACGCCTATGTTTTGCATTGGAAAAATATTCTTTAAAAAACCCACGCCTATGTTTTGCCTTGGAAAAATATTCTTTAAAAAACCCACGCCTATGTTTTGCCTTGGAAAAATATTCTTTAAAATACCCACGCCAATGTTTTGCCTTAGAAAAATATTCTTTAAAAAAGCCACGCCTATGTTTTGCCTTGGAAAAATATTCTTTAAAAAACCCACGCCTATGTTTTGCCTTGGAAAAATATTCTTTAAAATACCCACGCCTATGTTTTGCCTTGGAAAAATATTCTTTAAAAAACCCACGCCTATGTTTTGCCTTGGAAAAATATTCTTTACAATACCCACGTCTATGTTTTGCCTTGGAAAAATATTCTTTAAAAAAAACCCACGTCTATGTTTTGCCTTGAAAAAAATATTCTTTAAAAAACACACGCCTATGTTTTGCCTTGGAAAAATATTCTTTAAAAAACCCACGCCTATGTTTTGCCTTGGAAAAATATTCTTTAAAATATCCACGCCTATGTTTTGCCTTGGAAAAATATTCTTTAAAAAACCCACGCCTATGTTTTGCCTTGGAAAAATATTCTTTAAAATATCCACGCCTATGTTTTGCCTTAGAAAAATATTCTTTAAAATACCCACGCCTATGTTTTGCCTTAGAAAAAATATTCTTTAAAAAAGCCACGCCTATGTTTTGCCTTGGAAAAATATTCTTTAAAAAAACCACGCCTATGTTTTGCCTTGGAAAAATATTCTTTAAAATACCCACGCCTATGTTTTGCCTTGGAAAAATATTCTTTAAAATACCCACGCCTATGTTTTGCCTTAGAAAAATATTCTTTAAAATACCCACGCCTATGTTTTGCCTTGGAAAAATATTCTTTAAAAAACCCGCGCCTATGTTTTGCCTTGGAAAAATATTCTTTAAAATACCCACGCCTATGTTTTGCCTTGGAAAAATATTCTTTAAAATACCCACGCCTATGTTTTGCCTTCGAAAAATATTCTTTAGAATACCCACGCCTATGTTTTGCCTTAGAAAAATATTCTTTAAAAAAACCACGCCTATGTTTTGCCTTGGAAAAATATTCTTTAAAAAAGCCACGCCTATGTTTTGCCTTGGAAAAATATTCTTTAAAAAACCCACGCCTATGTTTTGCCTTGGAAAAATATTCTTTAAAATACCCACGCCTATGTTTTGCCTTGGAAAAATATTCTTTAAAATACCGACGCCTATGTTTTGCCTTAGAAAAATATTCTTTAAAAAAGCCATGCCTATATTTTGCCTTAGAAAAAATATTCTTTAAAATAACGACGCCTATGTTTTGCCTTGGAAAAAATATTCTTTAAAATAACGACGCCTATGTTTTGCCTTGGAAAAATATTCTTTAAAAAACCCACGCCTATGTTTTGCCTTAGAAAAATATTCTTTAAAAAATCCACGCCTATGTTTTGCCTTAGAAAAATATTCTTCAAAATACCCACGCCTATGTTTTGCCTTAGAAAAATATTCTTTAAAAAAGCCACGCCTATGTTTTGCCTTAGAAAAATATTCTTTAAAAAAGCCACGCCTATGCTTTGCCTTACCAAAATATGCTTTAAAAATCCACGCCTACGTTTTGCTTTAGAAAAATTTTTTTCAAAAATCCACGCATATATTTTGCCTTAAAAAAATATTATTTAAAATACCCACGCCTATGTTATGCTTTAGAAAAATATTCTTTAAAAAACCCACGCCTATGTTTTGCCTTGGAAAAATATTCTTTAAAAAACCCACGTCTATGTTTTGCCTTGGAAAAATACTCTTTAAAAAAAACCCACGTCTATGTTTTGCCTTGAAAAAATATTCTTTAAAAAACACACGCCTATGTTTTGCCATGGAAAAATATTCTTTAAAAAACCCACGCCTATGTTTTGCCTTGGAAAAATATTCTTTAAAATATCCACGCCTATGTTTTGCCTTAGAAAAATATTCTTTAAAATACCCACGCCTATGTTTTGCCTTAGAAAAAATATTCTTTAAAATACCCACGCCTATGTTTTGCCTTAGAAAAATATTCTTTAAAATACCCACGCCTATGTTTTGCCTTAGAAAAATATTCTTTAAAATACCCACGCCTATGTTTTGCTTTAGAAAAATATTCTTTAAAATACCCACGCCTATGTTTTGCCTTAGAAAAATATTCTTTAAAATACCCACGCCTATGTTTTGCCTTAGAAAAATATTCTTTAAAATGCCCACGCCTATGTTTTGCCTTAGAAAAATATTCTTTAAAAAATCCACGCCTATGTTTTGCTTTAGAAAAAATATTCTTTAAAAAAATCCACGCCTATGTTTCGCCTTAGAAAAATATTCTTTAAAAACCCACGCCTATGTTTTGCCTTGGAAAAAGATTCTTTAAAAAACGCACGTCCACGGCCTCCTTAGAAAATCGGCCTTAAAATATCCACGCCTAGCAATCTCCCACTGTTCGGACTTCATAAACAAATGCTGACACGTATCCTTTCATTGCAAAAATGTTAAGTTGTTGGATGGTTGGTTGGGCAAAGGAAGTGTGAGGTTGCATTGCTTAGTTGGTTGGCTAAAACTGTTAGTTGCTGGCTTTGTTGTTGTTTTTTCGTTTGTTTCCTTGCATGTGGCAATCATATTGCGGCCATGTATCCCACTGAGCAAATGAATGAGAGCAGCAGCAACAGAGTAGAGCAAAAACCAAGCAAAAAACAGTATCTGACACATCTTGACAACGTGACAAGATGTGAATATGAGAATAGTATTTATCTAAAACTATATGACAGTTTATCAGTCACTTGAAGGAGACAAAGAGGCTGCCAACAAGCGAC
Source organism: Musca autumnalis (assembly GCF_047663935.1). NCBI lineage: Eukaryota > Metazoa > Arthropoda > Insecta > Diptera > Muscidae > Musca > Musca autumnalis. The sequence continues at coordinate 52,602 of NW_027411820.1, forward strand.
AAACACCGAGCAATGGGTGACTAAGAGAGTAGATGCAGGAGGTAGAAAAATTAAGACACGACAAAAGTTTTTTCCCTTCAAATGTTTTTATTTTTAATAGGTACCAAGTTTCTGTGTGATACTTTTCTAAGTTTCATATTCGTCATCATTCTTACAAAGTGCAATGATGTCATCATGCATTTTGTAGCGGTAAAAGGATATCTGTGTAAATGAGTGTGTGCCTATCCTTACGTGCGTTTGAAGAATAGTTGTTGCCCTACAAGTTGTCACTAAACCATGCATGAATTTACTTTTGAAAATATTTAAACTTTGCTGGCAGTTTTTACTTGGCTGCTCTCTCCCCACTTTTTGTTGCTCAGTGCCATTTCGTTATCCTTCGCTGATTTTGACAAATGTTGTATCACTGGAAACGGTCTGTAACCCTTCCTTTTTTCTAAGACATGGTTTATGTTGTGAACAAAAAAACAGTCCTGGCATAGGACAAAGTCTAATTAGAAAATTCTACAAAACTGCAACAACCACAACGACAACAACGAAACATAAGTTTTTTTGCCAAGAAGTTGTTCTTATTTTTAAGTTACATTTTTATCTTCTTCTTTTGCTGTTGCAAAGCCGGCTGTTTTCTTTCTCTCATTTTTAAAGATGTGAATCCATGATTTACGAGCATTGCCACGTACAAAATGATACGAAACATGTTCAAGTAACCACCAACTGCTGCGATAATTATGTGTTCAACTTCGGGGATTCATCTGTTGGCATAGTTTTTATGTTGTGGGGTTACTTCTACGATTATCGCAGGTTGGGCAAAGTGGTGCATAACATTTTTGTAATGGGAAATTGAAAAATGCAAATGCCTCGAGTTAACTTGAAGAGTCATTGAACTATAGATTTTTGCAGCATAACTGGGCGAACCGATATCCCATGCTGGACAAATGTTTAAATATCTACCTCAATACCTAGCAAGGCAAAGTCATGGGCGTGGGCTTTTAAAAACCATTTTTCTAATGCAACCCATGGGCGAAGGTTTCTAAAAAAATATTCTTCTAAGGGAATCCATGGGCGTGGATTTTTAAAAATATTTTTCGAAGACAAGCCAATGGGCGTGGCTTTTTAAAAAATATTTTTCGAAGACAAGCCAATGGGCGTGGCTTTTTAAAAAATATTTTTCTAAGGCAAACCATGAGCGTGGGATTTTAAAATATATTTTTCTAAGGCAAACCATGAGCGTGGGATTTTAAAATATATTTTTCTAAGGCAAGCTATGGGGGTGGGATTTAAAAAAATATCTTTTTAGGCAAGCCATGGGGGCGGGATATTAAAAAATATTTTCCTAAAGCAAGCCATGGGCGTGGGTTTTAAAAACAAATTGTCCAAGGCAAGCCACCATGGGCATGGGTTTTTAAAAGACATATTTTCCTAAGGCAAGCCACCATGGGCATCGGTTTTTAAAAGACATATTTTTCTAAGGCAAGCCACCATGGGCATGGGTTTTTAAAAGATATATTTTTCTAAGGCAAGCCATGGGCGTGGGGCTTTAAAAAATATTTTTCTAAGCCAAATCATGGGCGTGGGTTTTAAAAAATATTTTTCTGAGGCAAACTAAGTTCAACAACAACTTACAGCGTTATGATGGTTACAACGTACTGAGAAAAGATCGACCTATTGTATAGAGATGGACAATGGGTAAATACCCGGTAAATTGGGTAAATACTGGGTATTTTGTGGGTATTTATTTGGGTATTTACTATATTGAATCGCCAATACAACATCTTACACCCTATTTCTGGGTTTAGGTTGTGAAATCGTTTCAAAATGGATAGTTTTACAATACTTTAAACAAGTGGGTAAATACCCGAGTATTTACCCAAATGTTGGGTAAAAACTCTTTAACTGCCGAACCGAACAGGGTACTGAAAATGGGGTCTCTGGGTCCATGTTTTCATATAGCCCCCATATAACCATACCTGCCGATTTAAGGTATTTTTCGCCCATTAGCCACATTTTACAACCAAATTGGCTGTACTTTGGCACAGTGAGTCCTCAATGAGTATAAAATGTCCTTGCAAACATTTGTCAACGTAGGTCCACGTTTTCCCCCATATATGGGTACCCCAATTTCGAATATTTACCCAAATATTGGGTAAAAACTCTTTATCTGCCGACCCACTTGACATATGCTGACAAAACTTGGCTCAAAACTTTCCTATGTCAATAGTATTAAAGGTACTGAAAATGGAGTCCATGGGTCCATGTTTTGGTATAGCCCCCATATAGCCGCACCTCCCTAGTATTTACCCAAATGCTGGGTAAAAACACTTTAACTGCCGAACCACTTGACGAAATTTGGCTCAAATCTTACTTATATCAGGAGAACATCTGGTACTGCCCCCATATAGCCGCACCTCTCGATTTAAGGTATTTTTCAACTATTAGCCAAATTTTACAATCATACTGACTGTAATTTGGTACAGTGAGTTACCAATATACATAAAATATCCTTGCAAAAAATTTTCGATGTAGGTACACGTTTGCTTGCCGCCCCAATATGGGTTTCAGAATCGGGAGGTACGACTATATCAAAACGTGGACCCAGGGACTCCATTTTCAATACCTTTAATACTATTAATATAATAAAGTTTTGAGCCAAATTTTTTCAGCTTATGTCAAGTGGTTCGGCAGATAAAGAGTTTTTTCCCAATATTTAGGTAAATATTCGAAATCGAGGTACCCATATATGGGGGCAATAAGAAAACATTGACCTATGTTGACAAATGTTTGCAAGGACATTTTATACCCATTGAGGACTCACTGTGCCAAATTACAGCCAATTTGGATGTAAAATGTGGCTAATGGGCGAAAAATACCTTAAATCGGGAGGTACGTCTATATAGGAGCTATACCAAACTATGGCCCTGGCCCTCCATTTTCAATACCTTTAATACTATTAATATAATAAAGTTTTGAGCCAAATTTTGTCAGCCAATGTCAAGTGTTTCGGCAGATAAAGAGTTTTTACCAAATATTTGGGTAAATATTCGAAATACATTTTATACTTATTGAGGACTCACTCTGCCAAATTACAGCCAATTTGGTTGTAAAATGTGGCTAATGGATGAAATATACCTTAAATCAGGAGGTACGGCTATATGGGAGCTATACCAAAACATGGACCCAGGGACTCCATTTTCAATGCCTTTAATACTATTCACATAAGAAAGTTTTGAGCCAAATTTTTCAGCATATGTCAAGTGGTACGGCAGATAAAGAGTTTTTACCCAATATTTGGGTAAATATTCGAAATCGGGGTACCTATATATGGGGGCTATAAGAAAGCGTGGACCTATGTTGACAAATGTTTGCAAGGATATTTAATACTCATTGAGGACTGACTCACTGCGCCAAATTACAGCCACTCTGGTTGTAAAATGTGTCTAATAGATGAAAAATACCTTAAATCGGGAGGTACGACTATATGGGGGCTATACCAAAATATGGAACCAGGGACTCCATTTTTAATACCTTTACTATTACTATTGACATAAGAATGATTTTAGCCAAATTTCGTCAGCCTACGTCAAGTGGTTCGACAGTTAAAGAGTTTTTACCCAACATTTGGTAAGTACTCGGGTATTTACCCAAGTACTTACCCACTTGTTTAAAGTATTGTAAAACTGTCCATTTTGAAACGATTTCACAACCTATACCCAAGAATTGGCTGTAAGATGTTGTATTGGCGATTCAATAAAGTAAATACCCAAATAAATACCCACAAATGGGTATTTTCCCGGTAAATACCATCTCTACTATTGTACCACTCACTTCAATACAGACCTATCTCGCTTGAGTCTGTCACTAATGGCCCGTACGTGGAATTTATGGGGTTAGCAGACAAGTGTGGAACTGCCGGGGTAGAGTTGCTTAACGTATACATCCCGCCGATAAGGTCCTATCCGTTTGGTCTTAGAGGACATTAGTGATCATTGTGAGTTGCGGTATTCGGTACTCGGCAATGACAAGCGCTGGCTAAGCAGATTGATAACACTACGTTTTGCAAGGTCAATTAAGATGCCCTTACCAAAATTAGCGGAAAGTGTCACAGTTCACCAGACGCCATCTGGCAACCCGTCTTTTCTCTTTGGTCAGAGTTTTAGCGGAACAAGTTGCCAAATCATCTGAACAGCGGCAACATTGGAGCCGGAATAAGTAAATTGTGGGCAACAGTTAAGTCACTCTTTAACCCTTGAAAGAAGGTAGATATGACCTCAGTCACTTTTGGCAAAGTTAAACTGACTGATACGAACAGGTGGGCAAGTAATTTTAATCGACAGTTTATCGAGCAACCCGAGAATGGCGAGGCGAAAAGAAGTGTACTATGTCAAATTAGATTTCTTCTTGTCGTTATAAATGTTGTAAATGGCATTAGGAACGTTAAACCATCCAAAGTGTCAGATCCTGATGGTATCTTCATGGTAATGCTGACACAGCTGGATCACGGTGCTCTTGAAACAATTTTAAATGGAAGGTGCTTACACCTCGGAAGTTTTTGCGGATTCTGAAACTACAATGTTTATAGATGAGAAAAATCAAAAAACAAAAAAATCGCCGGAGCGCTTTTTAAATAAATCGCGATTTAAGTTGACATTTTTAGGTGTTGTTTAGGTTTTCACGATTTTGCTTAGAAACCGCATATCCTATCAAAATGGGACTAAAGAAAATGTTGTAGCTATGAAAATTCTCTACAAGATTGACCTTTATGATATTGTCGTCGGTTTTACCGTTTTTGAGATATAGAAGTGCAAATTGGGACAATTCAAATTCAATTCAATTCTGTATCGCCCCCTTATAAAACAATGTGATGACTGCAAATTCCCAACTTAAACTCATATATCTAAAAAAAATGGTACAACTTAGGATAAGTTACTAAAGCCAGTCTTGTAAAGAATTTTCACAGCTTTAAGATTTTCTCAGGTCTCATATCGATAAGACTTACCGTATTCAAGCAAAATCGCGAAACCCTCACAAAAAAATCTAAAAATTTAAACTGAGCTTCTTTATCTCAAAAATGGTACAGGCTGGGAACAAATAAAAAACGTCAATCCTCTAGAGAATTTTCACAGCTACAACATTTTCTTTAGCTCCATTTCGATTGGACTTACGGTTTCCAAGCAAAATCGTGAAAACCTATAAAACACCTAAAAATGTGAATTTTGACCGCGATTTATTTAAAAATCCCTACAGCGATTTTTTCTTGTTTTTGGATCTTTCTCATTTATGAACATTGCTGTTTCAGAATTCACAAAAACTTCCCCTGTGTAAGCGGTTTTCATCAAAAGTTAGTTAAGGCGCACCCTTCATGACATTGTTTTATAAGGGGGCGATACAGAATTGAATTGAATTTGAATTGTCCCAATTTGAACTTCTATATCTCAAAAGTGGTAAAACTACGAAAATACCATTAACGATCTTGTAGAGAATTTTCATAGCTACAACATTTTCTTTAGTCCCATTTTGATTCGACTTGCGGTTTCTAAGCAAAATCGTGAAAACCTAAACAACCCCTAAAAATGTAAATTTATATCGCGATTTATTTAAAAAGCGCACCGGCGATTTTTTTTTTTTTTTTGGTTTTTGATTTTTCTCATCTATGAACATTGTAGTTTCAGAATCCGCAAAAACTCCCATGGTGTAAGCACCTTCCATTTAAAATTGTTTCAAGAGCACCATGGGATGGGTCGAGAGTTGAATATCTTTCGAAAGTTCTCAACCTGTCGCTATACATTTATTGAAATTACATGGGTGAACACATTTGCTTTTTCCATACTGTTTACCATATCAAATTTTTCATTTGACCTTGAATTCCTCTGCAACTACTAGACCGAATTTGATCGCTTTTGCTGTATCAGAAAGCTGAATGTGTTATCTGCCGAACAAAAGTAAATTATGAAAATATCTTAATGCGTTCAAAAGTTACAGATTTTTAATCAGGAAACCAAGACTGATGCTTTCATTATATTACTAAATGGCTACGTATTCTAAAATCTGACCTATTCTGGATCTAGATTACGTTAAATGTCTCCAGCTGAGGATACGGTTAGCTGAAAAAAGTGGAATGGAAAATATATGTATACATCCGTCAGGTCCCTGCTTTGTCATTTGCCCGGGATGAACGCATGGTATTTGCCCATTAAACAATTCTTGCCGAGCGCTCTGATGTTAAAATTTTTTTTGGAATTTTCTTAAGCTGTTCTGGAAAATTTAGCTTTTCTGATAGATTTCTATGAGTATAATGTGCACATGTTTTAGTTCTTATGTCCGAAAATCTGAAAAAATCTAAACATACCCTATCAACGTAAATTTTTGTTTCGTTTTTATTTTTTCATAACAAAATTGCCGAACAACAAAAAGAGTTTTTGCTCGAATACCTGCACGAACTCTTCAATTGCTCGAACTCGATTGTATAATTGGATTTCAGACATAATTTCTGGTAAAATTCTTTAAAAAATTAGAAAAACATTCGAAATTGAAAGAATTTCGAATCGATTTTTAGATAGAATATTTATATTTTCTAGTCATTTTCGAATATTTGTTTAGACTTCTGACCGAATTTCGGGCAAATATGAGAATTTACCTTCGAATTTCCTTAAATTGTTCTAAAGTAAATCGTCAAGAAACTCCAATAAGCATTCTGAATTTCCTACGACAAAATGTTCCGAATTCTGCGAACCGCTTCACACAAATTCGGACCTGTTTTGCATGCGATTACGGCATGGGAAATGGAAACTTGTGCAGAAAATACATGCGAATTCAGTACGATCTCGGCAAAAATTGTTAGTGGGTGCATTTGAGTGTATTTTTTTTCCATAGAATTTGGTTCGAATTTGGGATATATCCGTCACCTTTTGGTATTGCCCCTATGTGACGGTTCCTAGGCATTTAAAGTATTTTGAGTATTGTATCTCCACTTTTTCTCACAATTGTCTATGTATTGGTATAGCCCCATATAACGGTACCGCCAGATTTTAGCTTTTTTTGGGAATTTAGCTACATTTTTGACTATCTGTAATTTGATATTTGAGGTTAACAGGATTCATAAAACTTCTCCACCAAAAATTGTCAACATAGGTGCATGCATTAATATAGGACTCGTATAACGGTAACTCCCGATTTTAGGTATTTAGAGGATTTTAAATAAATAAGTTGACCGAACAAGTGGTAATTTGATATTTGAGATTCCCACTGCTTACAAAATTTCTCCACTAACAAAATTGTCAATATAGCTCCACGTTTTCGGCAAAGCCGACAGAGATATAACCTCAGCCTGTGTGGATTGAAACACTTTTTTCCCAAAAAAAAAAAAAAACGTATGTATTTAGGGGATTTCAAAAGATTTGGCGTATGAACCGACAAAAATATGGATTGGATTAAAGCTCAAAAATTTTGCGGGGGTATCTATAGATAGGGCTTTTGTACCATACTTGCCTACAAAAAACATAATATCGCTGTAAACAGGGCCACTAGGAAAACCTTCGGTAAGAATTTCCAAATGATTCTCGAACCGACCCTTAAACACAAACATGTTGAACATAGGTACCCCAAGGATTGGACCGATAGGGCCAACATTTGGGCCCTATTGGACAAAATATTTAGAGATCCACAGTTTGGACCCAATCGGTTGCTAGGTTTATGAGATATCACGAGTAAAATTTTAGCGAATATTTTAAATTTTTTGGTGGGAGGTACCGGAAGGAGTGGACCTATAAGCACCAGCTTCGAATTGTATCTAATATTCAAAGAAAAATTACGAAATCCAAAGTGTGGACGAACGAAGTATTCGATTCGCTACACTACACAGGGTGTCATAAGGGGTTTTGCACCTTTCGGGCTGTTTTCTCAAGAAGTATGGACTTGCCCCTAAAAAACTTTTATTGTCGTAAATGAGGCAGCGAATGCAACTTGCTTCAACAAAAATCAAAGTGATTCGAGAGCAGGTCTTTAAGTGAATTTATCCCAAATTTTGTATGGGAGGTAGCCAAAGGATTGGACAAGTATCGTCCATATTCGAACCTGATCTATATCTGGTAGATATATTAGGACACTCCCTTCAAGAGTTATCATCCGCACAATTTTTTCGAACATTTTTAAACATGTGTAGGGGAGGTACCTGAAGGAGTGGACCGATATGGCTTATCTTTGAACTTAAACTAAGTTTGCACAAAATATCCAACCACTACACACGGTGTCATAGGGGTTTTTTTATACCCTCAGCCTTTAGGCTAATGAGGGTATTTACACTTTGATACGACCAAAAAATGTGCCTCATCGAAATAATGGTTTTAGACCCCAAGTATGTTTGTACGATATCCGTTTCAGATAATTATACCCTCAGCCTTTAGGCTAAAGAGGGTATTTACACTTTGATACGACCAAAAATGTGCTTCATCGAAATAATGGTTTTAGACCCCAAGTATGTTTGTACGATATCCGTTTCAGACAATTTTGAGTAGATGTAGCAATGTCCGGCCGTCTGTCTGTCTGTCTGTCGGTCTGTCTGGCTGGTGCGCACGATAACTCTCGAACGGATCAATCGATTCGGTTCAAATTTTGGGTATCGAAATATTTTGTCCAGATTCGATTTAAGTTCGAAGATGGGCCATATAGGTCCACTCCTTCAGGTACCTCCCCCACAAATGTTCAAAAATTGTCGCAAAACTTGTGCGCACGATAACTCTTGTAGGGAATAATTTTTTTGGTCCATACTTTGCACATCGTGTAATTTCTACCAAACTTAGATGAGGTTCCAATATGGACTCAATCGGTCCACTCCTTCGGGTACCTCCCACACAAAATTTCGGAAAAGTTCAGTTTTTTTTTTTTATATATATATATATATATATATATATATATATATATATATATATATATATTTATTTATTTTCGTGTTTTATATAAATACAATAATTCAGTTAATGCCTCAGCGCCATAAATTGGCATAGGAGAGGCTAAATGGCAACAAACATATTCATTATTATAAAATCAATTCTATTTGAAATAAATATATGAGTATATCAATAAAATATAAGAATGAGTTTAGGAAAAATTTACTTTTTACTTTTATTCTAGAAGTACTTCAATATTTTGTAAAAGATAAAGTTTTAACTGTTGCTTAAAATACGAGATAGACATTTCACATTTTAAATAATCTGGCAATTGATTAAATTCTCATGGTCCAGCATATCTAATTCGCTGTCTTGTTAAATCCACACGACATCTGACCATCTCTATATCTGATGCGTGCCTAGTGTTCCTACCAGTTATTATTCTATTTTGTCGAAATGATATCGAATTAAATCCAATTCCATTTATAATTTTGAACATTGTCATTAGCAGTTGATGCTTATATAAGCCTTTGATGGGCAAAACATTTTTCGCTTTATATTTATAAAGGTCAAACGTTGGAAATCTAAACGGAAGATTATATACAAGTTTAAGGGCTTTATTTTGTGCACGTTGCAACATTTTTAGTGAATTGCTGTTTTTATAGCCATAAATAATAGGAAGGTATGTTAGATGCGAATGCACAAGGGAATGATAAATCAATTCTTTAGTTTCCGTATCGAGTTTTGATTTAAATTTATACAAAATCCCAGTAGCTGCGGATACCTTAATTCTTATGTTGCTAATGTGAGTTTCCCATGACAAACTATTACTCAACGTTATTCCTAAATATTTAGGAATAATAATATATTTAGTTTAGGACCTGGTCTCGAATCGCTTTGATTTTTGTTTACGCAAGTTGTATTCGCTGTCCTCTATACGACGCTGTAAGTTTCATTAGGGGCAAGTCCATACTTCCTGAGAAAATAGCCTGAAAGTTACAAAAAACCCTATGACACCGTGTGTAGTGGTTGCAGCGCAAGATAACTCTCGAACGGATCTGCCGATTCGGTCCAAAATTTGGCTTTCGTAATATTTTGTCCAAACTTAGTTCAAGTTCAAAGATGGATTATATCGGTCCACTCCTTCCGGTACCTCCCCCACAGAAGTTCGAAAATGTTCGGAAAATTTGTGCGTACGATAACTCTTGAAAGAAGTAGCGGATTTGGTCCATACTTTGCACATTATGAAATTTCTACCAGACTTAGATGAGGTTCCAATATGGACTCAATCGGTAAACTCCTTCGAGTACCTCCCACACAAAATTTCGGAAAAGTTCAGTTTAGGACCTGCTCTCGAATCGCCTTGGTTTTTGTTGTACCATCTTGTATTCACTGTCCCCTATACGAAGGTACAAGTTTCCTCAGGGGCAAGTCCATACTTCCTGAAAAAATAGCCTGAAAGTTGAAAAAAACCCTATGACACCGTGTGTAGTGGTTGCAGCGCAAGATAACTCTCGAACGGAAATGCCGGTTCCAATATGGACTCAATCGGTCCACTCCTTCGGGTACCTCCCACACAAAATTTCGGAAAAGTTCAGTTTAGGACCTGGTCTCGAATCGCTTTGATTTTTGTTTACGCAAGTTGTATTTGCTGTCCTCTATACGACGCTGTAAGTTTCATTAGGGGCAAGTCCATACTTCCTGAGAAAATAGCTTGAGAGTTACAAAAAACCCTATGACACCGTGTGTAGTGGTTGGAGCGCAAGATAACTCTCGAACGGAGCTGCCGATTCGGTCCAAAATTTGGCTTTCGTAATATTTTGTCCAAACGTAGTTCAAGTTCAAAGATGGATTATATCGGACCACTCCTTCCAGTACCTCCCCCACAAAAGTTCGAAAATATTCGGACAAAATTGTGCGTACGATAACTCTTGAAGGGAGTAACCGATTTGGTCCATACTTTGCACATAATGAAATTTCTACCAGACATAGATGAGGTTCCAATATGGACTCAATCGGTAAACTCCTTCGAGTACCTCCCACACAAAATTTCGGAAAAGTTCAGTTTAGGACCTGCTCTCGAATCGCCATGGTTTTTGTTGTAACATTTTGTATTCACTGTCCCCTATACGAAGGTACAAGTTTCCTCAGGGGCAAGTCCATACTTCCCGAGAAAATGGCCGGAAAGTTGCAAAAAGCCCCTATGATACCTTGTGTAGTGGTAGGAGTGCAAGATAACTCTCGAACGGATCTGTCGATTTGGTCCAAAATTTGGCCTTCGTAATATTTTACCAAAATATAGTTTAAATTCGAAGATGGGCTATATCGGTCCACTCCTTCAGGTACCTCCCCCACAGAACGTCAGAAATGTTGGGACAGATTTTGCGCACGATAACTCTTGAAGGGAGTGACTGATGTAATCCATACTTTGCACATCCTAATATATCTACCAGATATAGATCAGGTTCGACTATGGACTAAATTTGTCTACTCCTTCTGGTACCTCTCACACAAAATTTCGGATAAGTTCACTTTAAGACCTGCTATCGAATCACTTGGATTTTTGTTGAAGCTATTTGCATACGATACCACCATTACGACGTTAAAAGTTTTTTCAGGGGTAAGTCGATATTTCTTGCGAAAACAGCCCGAAAGGTGTAAAAAAACCCTATGTCACCATATGTGGCGGTCGAAGAACACGATAACTCTCGAACTGTTCAACCGATTTGGTCCAACATTTGGTCTTCGTCATATTATATCCAAAACTTAGTCACATGGACAATACCCGTCCACAACTTTCGGTACTTCTCCCCAATATTTTAAATATATCACTTTGGATCTCCTAATATTTTATCAAAATTTAGTTAAACTTCTAAAATGGCCAATATAGGTCTTCCCTAAGAGTACCTGCCCTACAAAAGTTCAACATTTGTGTCTTAGCGCAGTTAATTCCTATTCCACATTATTGTCGGCAAGTTCAAATTTCCAAAAAGGGCCAAATTCTGAAGAGACCTGAAATACATTCGAACTGTCCGGATATAAAAGTTTCACTTCATTTTGGCTGAGGGTATATATCTGTCGGCAAAGTCGACTGACACTTTTTTACTTGTTTTTTTCTGAAGAAAGGCGTATATCCTGAAGGTAAATATTCCCTAAAACGTATGGGAATGGCTTATGCGTAAAATATACCACTCTAGGGGACAGTATGCTTCCAAAAATAAACTTGTTGAAAGAAAAAGGCAAGCCTTGTTAGGCATTTCACTTGATTCTAACAAGAACCCTTGCCAAAGCAGGATATACGATTTTATCTTTAAGCAGGAGGGATATACTTTTACAGAATATTACTGAAAGTACTTCGTTTTCAATATAGAGTGGCTATGCACCAATATTCCAACACAGTCTTTATGTATACACAAGTTTTAAAGGGGGGTTCTATTCACTTTTGACTTTATTTTGCTTTCGTTGTATAATTCGTACATAAATTGGATTTAAATACGAATGAATGACCAAGTTTACTCCAAACACATGAAACACAATATAATTAAACTTAAACACTTCATATCATGCATAAAACGGAACAAATGGAGGTGGGAAAAATTTTGTAAGGGGTTCTATTCAAGTGAGCGGCAGTGTAATAAGATTTCTTATTACAACACAAAGGGATTTTTTCTTTATAAGAGAATAAAGCCCCGTATCTCGGGCTGTCGCCAGATCAAAGAACAAGAAATCAAATTGATCACGTTGTGATAGATGGAAGACATGTATCGAGCGTGTTGGATGTACGATCGTTCCGAGGTGCAATCATAGACTCGGACCACTACCTTTTTGCGCAAAGATACGTACCAGATTAAACGTAACAAACAAAGAGCGAACAGACCCAACGCGGAAGTTGGACATCGGTAAGCTGCAATCACAACAGATAGCCACAGCATATTCCACTCAACTGGCCCAACTGCTAAATCAAAGCACTCCTCGTCCCGATAACATATCAGGAAAATGGCAAAACATTGCCCACTCCATGAAAACAGCCGCAAAATCAGTACTTGGATACCAGAGACCTCCCCCAAGGAATCTATGGTATGACCAGGAGTGTCGTGCTGTTACCGAAGAAAAAAATGCGGCATATAGGGCAACTTTACAATCAGTAGCAACGCGTAGCGCACGAGAGAGGTATTGGGAGAAAATGAGAGAGAAGAAACGTCTTTTCCGCAAGAAAAAGAGAGAGATGGAAAAGCGGGAGTGTGAACAAATCGAGATGTACAGGAGACAGAATGAAGTCCGAAAATTCTACCAAAGAGTGAAACATCAAACTGATGGCTTTGGAACTGGCACATCCTCCTGTAGAGACCAGCAAGGTAATCTGGTAACTGATACAGATAGTGTGCTCAGGATATGGAAGGAACATTTCTCCAATCTGCTAGTATCCAATAGTAGCGAAGACGATGATGCCACATATCCATTCCCAGAAGATGGTATTGAATGTATATTAAAATAGGAAAGAACTTCTCCAAAGAGTTTTGTACCAAAAGAAGTTTCAGACAAGGAGACAGCCTTTCGTGTGATCTCTTCAACATCCTGCTGGAAAATGTTATACGAGAGGCAATCGTCAAAAGAAGTGGCATAATCTACACCAATAGCCACATGTTACTTGCTTATGCTGATGATATAGACATCATGGGACGATCAGTGAAATAAGTAACCGATACCTTTATGAAGGTCGAAGGAGAATCTGCTAAAATGGGTCTGGCGGTAAACGGCGAGAAGACAAAGCTGATGGTGTCGACGCGCAATGCGTCCATTGAGATGGGACCAACTGTTGAAGTTGGTTCCCATAATTTTGAGGTAGTAAAAGACTTAGTATACCTCGGCACCGCCGTAAACACAACAAACGACATCAGTTGTGAAATACAAACAAGTAAGAAAAGCGTTAAGTTCGGTCGGGCCGAACTTTTTATACCCTCCACCACAAATTTCAGCCATTTCGGTGGATTAATGTGGCCACAACCTTCAACATATCGAAATTCGGAAGGTACCGTTCTATGGGGGCTATATGATGGCGTGGACCTATACCTACAAATTTCTGGGGGAAAGTTTTATACGCATAAAGAAGACTAAATACAAAATTTCAGCCATCTCGGTGTGATAATGAGGCTAAAACTTTCAAAATATCGAAAATCGGGAGATATTGTATTATGTGGGCTATATCAAGACGTGGACCTATATAAACATTTTATGGTAGAAATGTTTCTTAGCCTCTGGAAACACAAAATACAAAGTTACAACCGATTCTTTGGTCAAATGGGTCTAATACATTTAAAATATATTAAAATGACGCGTACTTTATAAGGGGCCTTATGTGGGGGCTATACCAAAACGTGGACCTATATAACCCAACTTTGGTAAGAATGTTTTCTGGCCTCTGAAGACACAAAATACCAAACTACAACCAATTCTGTGGTCAGATGGGTCTAATACATTCAAAATATATTAAAATGACGCGTACTTTATAAGGGGCCTTATATGGGGGCTATACCAAAACGTGGACCTATATAACCCAACTTTGGTAGGAATATTTTTTGGCCTCTGGAGACACAAAGTACCAAATTACAACCAATTCGGTGGTAAAATGGGCCAAATATCTTAAAAATTCCTTAAAACGACGACGCGTCACGCGTCATTTTGTATGGGGGCTATACGAAAGCGTGGACCTACATAGCCCGCTTTCAATACCAAAAGTCCTACGTAAATATAACATATTTTCCCAAAATTTCATCAACCTACGTCAATCCGTTCGGACGCTAGAGTGATTTCCACAGACGGACAGACGGACAGACGGACAGACGGACAGACGGACAGACGGACAGACGGACGGACATGGCTATATCGATGTAGAATTGCACGCTGATCAAGAATATATATACTTTGTGGGGTCTACAATGATTATTTCGAGTAGTTACAAACGTAGTGACAAACTTAATATACCCCCATCCTATGGTGGAGGGTATAAAAAAAAAGAATTGTATTGGCAACAGATGCTACTTTGGCTTAAATAAGCACTTTAAACACAAAACCACAACTCGTCAAACAAAAATAACGCTCTACAGAACACTGATACTACCCGTGCTGATGTATGGTTCCGAAGCCTGGGTACTTGCGCAAGCAGACATGGCAGTGCTTGGTGAGTTTGAGAGAAAAATTCTTCAAAAGATCTACGGACCAAACTGCGTTGACGGTGAATATCGACTGTATCTGTATCTGCTGTACAACGACATCAATATTGTTAAACGTATCGAGATGCAGCGGTTGCGTTGGCTAGGCCATATCATAAGAATGAGCGATGATGACCCCGTTAGAAAGGTGTATAAACACGGACCGCTTGGCGGTACACGCAGAATTCGCGGGCCAAGGAATAGATGTCGCAAACAAGTGGATGATGAGATGAAAAGGCGCGGTATTCCAGAAAGCGAAGCAACAAATAGAGAGAGTTGGAGATCTTTTCTTAGTTCGGCCTATAGAACAAATGTTCTGTAATGGGCCAGTTAAGTAAGTAAGTAAGTATCCTTATATCGGGGCTATACCAAAACATTGACCTATGCTAACAATTTGGTGGAGAAGTTTCGGAACCACTGAAAACTTTAAGTGTCAAATTACACCTAGTTCCGAAAATCGAGGGGTACTATTATATGGAGGATATTCCAAAACATGGACATATATTAATGATTTTAGGTGGAGAAATTTCGGGACCACTAAGAACCTCAAATGTCAAATTACAGCTAGTTCGGTCAAAAAAATTAGATAAAATCCCCGAAATACCTTAAATTGGGAGGTACCGTTATATGGGGGCTGTACCAAAACGAAGACCGATCTTGGTAATTTTTAGTAGAGCATTTTTTTTCATTGAGAACCTCAAATATCAAATTTCAGCTAATTCGGTCAAAAAATTTAGCTTAAATCGGGAGGTACCGTTATGTGGGAGCTATGCCAAAACGTGGACCTATATAGCCCATCTTCAAATTTGATCTGCCTACTGAAAAAAGACAGTTGGGTGCACATTTTTAGAGTTCGATCTCAATTATTGCGGATGCTACAGTGATTACAACAGACGGAATGACGGACATGGCTAGATCGTCTTAGAATTTTGGTTCCGATGTGTTACAAACAGAAAAGCAAACTTGATATACCTTCCATACTGGAGGAGAGTATAAAACTGGCGGAGGGTATAAAAACTGAGGACACAGTTTGTAGCGCAGGGTGGAATCGAATATGTGCACACGATAACACTTGAAGGGACATACCGATTTGGTCCATACTTTACGCATTCTTATTTTCTACCAGATATAGATCACGTTTGCATATGGAAACTATTTGCCCATTCCTTCGGGAACCTCCCACACAAAATTTCGGATAAGTTCACTTTAAGATCTGCTCTTGACAAACTTTGATTTCTGTTGAAGCAACTTGCAATCGCTGTCTCAATTACAAAGGTAAAAGTTTTTTCAGTGGTAAGTCCATACTTCTTGGGAAAACAGCCCGAAAGTTGTAAAAAACCCCTATGGCACCATATGTTGTAGCTGGAGAGCACAATAACTCTCGAACTGATAAATCGATTAAGTCCATAATTTGGCCTTCGTCATATTTTGTCCAAACTTAGTTTAACTTCTAAAATGGTCCATATCGGTCCTCTCCTTAGGATACCTCCCCCACATAAGTTCAACATTTGTGTCCAAGAGCAGTTTAGGGTCTGTTCGGAGATCCTTTGGAAATTTATACCGATGATGTACAGCCATATTATGTTTTCCGTGGACAAGTCCGTGCTTCCTGGCATACTGGTCCAACAGGTGTACGATAAGCCACTGAAATGACTAGTGGGCGCGATATCTATCGAAAAGATATGACTTTCAAAATAAGATCCACTTCCGTAATGCACTATGTAGGTCCATTCCCTCCTCCGCAAAACTTTTGAACTTTAATCCTAATCCATATTTTTTCGGCAAGTTCAAATGTCCAAAAAGTGCCACAAAATTCTAAAAAGACCCTAAATAAAGGGTGTTTTTTTAAGCTATATAGAACTTTAAATTGTAAAAACTAACACACAAAATTAAATGTTGATGAAACTTTTTTTATTTGTTTCAGTATTCTCTGACAAATCATCTTGAATAGACTCACGCTTGAACAACGCTACGAAATTATCCAAATTTACTTTGAAAATCAGTTGGCAAATGACCCGTTGTTTTATCGCAAAATTGTGGTCAGCGATGAGGCACATTTTTGGCTTAACGGGTTTGTTAATAAGCAAAATTGCCGCATATGGAGTGAGACCACTCCACAAGAGACCCTACAGACTCCATTACATCCAGAAAAATGCACCGTATGGTGCGGTTTTCACGCTGGTGGCATCATCGGACCTTACTTACTTACTTAGCTGGCCCATTACAGAACATTTGTTCTATAGGCCGAACTAAGAAGAGATCTCCATTCCTCTCTATTTGTTGCTTTGTACTCTGGAATACCGCGCCTTTTCATCTCATCATCCACTTGTTTGCGCCATCTATTCCTTGTCCTGCCAATTCTGCGTGCACCGCCATGTGGCATGTATTCATACGCCTTTTTAGCGGGTTCATCATCGCTCATTCTTATGATATGGCCTAGCCAACGCAATCGGTGCATCTCGATACGTTTAACTATATTGATGTCGTTGTATAGCAGATACAGCTCGTGGTTCATGAGACGTCGATATTCACCGTCAACGCAGATTGGTCCGTAGATCTTTCGAAGAATTTTTCTCTCAAACACACCAAGCACTGCCATGTCTGCTTGCGCAAGTACCCAGGCTTCGGAGCCATACATCAGCACGGGTAGTATCAGTGTTTTGTAGAGCGTTATTTTTGTTTGACGAGATGTGGCTTTGTTTTTAAACTGCTTACTTAAACCAAAGTAGCATCTGTTGGCCAATACAATTCTTCTTTTTATTTCACAACTGATGTCGTTTGTTGTGTTTACGGAAGTGCCGAGGTAGACGAAGTCTTTTACTACTTCAATATTATAGGAACCAACTTCCACAGTCGGTCCGAGCTCAATGGACGCATTGCGCGTCGACAACATCAACTTGGTCTTCTCACCGTTTACCGCCAGACCCACTTTAGCAGATTCTCCTTCGACCTTTATAAAGGAATCAGTTACTTCTTTTACTGATCGGCCCATGATGTCTATATCATCAGCATAAACAAGTAACATGTGACTATTGGTGTAGATTGTGCCACTTCTTTTGACGTTTGCCTCTCGTATAACCTTTTCTAGCAGGATGTTGAAGAGGTCACACGAAAGGCTGTCTCCTTGTCTGAAACCTCTTTTGGTACCAAACTCTTCGGAGAGGTTCTTTCCTATTTTAACTGAGGACCTCGTGTCAGTTAAAGTCATTTTACAAAGCCGGATGGGCTTTGCGGGAATACCAAATTCAGACATGGCTTGGAATACCTTTGATCGAAGGGGACTGTCGAATGCTGCTTTATAATCGATAAAAAGGTGATATGTGTCGATCTGCATCTCTTGGGTCTTCTCTAGGATTTGCCGCAGGGTAAATATCTGGTCAATGGTGGACTTGCTAGGTCTAAAGCCACATTGGTATGGTCCAATTATTTCGTTGACAATTGGCTTTAGTCGTTCGCACAATATCCCTGAGAGACTTATGCCCCTATAGTTGGAGCATACAGTCTTATCTCCTTTCTTGTGGACGGGACATAGGATGCTCAGGTTCCAATCGTCGGGTACGCGTTCTTCCTGCCAGATGGTGCTAACTAGCTGATGCATACACCTTATCAGCGCGTCGCCTCCGGTTTTAATCAACTCGGCTGGTTAGCCATCGGCTCCTGCTGCTTTATTATTCTTCAGCCGGTTGATTGCTGTTTTTACCTCATCTTGGCCGGGCGGTATACATTCTATACCATCTTCAAGGATTGAATCTGTGGTATCATCGTCTTCGCTACTATTGGATACCAGTAGATTGGAGAAATGTTCCTTCCATATATGTATCTGTTACCAGATTACCTTGCTGGTCTCTACAGGAGGATGTGCCTGTACCAAAGCCATCAGTTTGATGTTCCACTCTTTGGTAGAATTTTCGGACTTCATTCTGGCTCCTGTACATCTCGATTTTTTCACACTCCCGATTTTCCAATACTCTCTTTTTCTTGCGGAAAAGACGTTTCTCTTCTCTCCTTTTCTCCCGATATCTCTATCGTGCGCTACGCGTTGCAACTGATTGTAAAGTATCTCTAAAGTATCTCTCATACCATGGGTTCCTTGGTGGAGGTCTCCGGTATCCAAGTAAGGATTTTGAGGCTGTTTGAATGGAGTGGGTAATGATTTGCCATTGCGCTTATATGTTACCGGGATGAGGAGTGATTTTATTAAGCAATTGGGCTAGATGAGTGGAATATGCTGTGACTATCTGTTGTGATTGCGGCTTACCAATGTCTAACTTTCGTGTTGTGTCTGTTCGTACTTTGTTTGCTACGTTTAAGCGGGTGCGTACCTTTGCTGCAACAAGGTAGTGGTCCGAATCAATGTTTGCGCCTCGGAACGACCGTACATCCAACACGCTTGATGAATGTCTTCCATCTATCACAACATGATCAATTTGGTTTCTTGTTTTCTGATCTGGAGACAGCCAGGTGCCCTTATGAATATCGAGATGATTAAATCTGGTACTGCTAACTACCATGTTTTTTGCAGCATCAAAGTCTATCAGCCTCATACCATTGTCAGATCTTTCAATGTGGAGACTGAATTTCCCGACTGTTAGGCCAAAGATATTCTCCTTTCCAATTTTGGCATTGAAATCGCCTAGAATAATTTTAATATCATGGGCAGGGCAACGGTCATATGTTTCTTCTAAGCGCTCGTAAAATATATCTTTGGTCTGTTCGTCCTTTTCTTCAGTGGGAGCATGAGCGCAAATAAAGCTGATGTTGAAGAATTTAGCTTTTATTCGAATTGCAGCAAGTCTTTCATTCACTGGGGTGAAGCTGGATACCAGATGTTTTAGTCTCCGACTAACTACGAATCCACAACCAAACTCATGCTTTACGTCATGGCAGCTATAATACAGTGCGTCACCTTTAGGTGTTGTTGTGACGCCTTTCCCAATCCATCGTACTTCCTGTATGACAGTGATATCGGCCTTGTACTTTTCAAGTACGTCTGCCAATGCGAAGACTGCACCTTCTCTATAAAGAGTGCGAACATTCCAGGTGCAGATTCGCAGATCATGATCCTTAAAACGTTTGCGGGGTTCGTCAACTTTAGAGGAGTTTGTTTTTCTTTTCTTTCGTTTTTTCATAGTAGGCTGTTTTTTCTAGGGGAGGGTTACTAGCCCGACGCCCAAACCCAAGTTTTTAACGTTCTTATGGGTGAACGCGCGGCACATGTTAGCTCACTAACTTTAACGGGTGTTAAGGCAGTTCCCCAGGTGACACCACGGGAGGTCAGTGTCCACTTGAGATGAAAGAGGGACCAAGATAAATCCTGGGCTTTGCCATGTTAAAACCGGTTCCTTGGTATCACCCATCCCCTATGTCACCCAAAAAATCAGCAACATAGGTCCATTTTCCACCAAAAGTTATAAAGATAGGTTGACTCTTTGATGTAGTGGTACCTTTTACCTAGCTGAACACATTTTTTAGATTAGATTAGATAATTTAGACAATTCGAGTATGTAAAAACTATTTTATGGTGGAAGGTAAAAAAATTTCGGCCCGGCCGAACTTAACGACTTTTTACTTGTTATTGTTAAATTTGGAAGGGTAGACTTTATTTAAATATATTTGCCTCCCTCCACCCTAAAATATACTGAATCAAAATAATGGTTTCAGACCCCAAGTATGTTTGGACGATATCAATTTCTGACAATTTGAAGTCGATTTAGCCATGTTCGTTCATCCGTCTGTCTTGCTGTAGCGCACGATAACTGTCGAACGGATCAACCGACCCCAAGTTTGTTTGGAGTCGTTTTAGCCATGTCCGCCGTCTGATTGTCTGACTGGATGGATCGCACTATAACTCTCGAACGGATTAATTGATTTGTCTAAATTTGTTCTTCATACTATTTTTTCCAAACTTAGTTTAAGTTGGAAAATGGGCCATATTTGTCCACTACTTCGGGTACGTCCCCCACAAAAGTTCAATACTTTTCGCTAAACAGGACTATATCCGTCACGTTTCGGTATTGCCCCTATATAACGGTACCTTGGTATTGAAGGTATTTTGAGTATTTTAGCTCCATTTTTTGTCCGAACTAGCTTTAATTTGGAATTTTAGGTTTTTAGTTGCCACAGAACATCTCCACCAAAAATTTTCAACAAAGTCCAAGTTTTATTTTGAGCAATTTAGCTAAATTCTTTAATCGAGCCAGCTGTAATCAGACATTTCAGGTTCTTAATAGCTTTGTACCTTTACGTTAAAGTTTCTTAAAGTTGTTCCACTTTTACCATTTTTAACACGGAAAGCGTCCCCTAACCCCAAAAAGCAGTAAAACTTGAATTCAGCTCGACAAATTTCGTTGTGTAAAAAGTGAAAAATCTGCCAAACTGCCGACTGGAAATCTATTTGACAATTAATAAGAAATAAAATAAAATATGTAAGTAAAAACAATAAAAAATTTAAACCAATGAAATAAAAAATAAAAAGCAGTGACATTTATTTTGGTTGTTGTTGTTTTTTTAAGCAGCCATGTTTGTTTTTTTTTTTTTGACGTCGCAGCAAGATCTACTATTTCTCCGTTCCTTTACTTTTGTGCAAAACTTTTTACGTGAGAACAATTTTGGCAGTTTTCTCTTTTGCTACTTTTATTATTAAAAAGTAAAGGAACAAGTAAAAAAGTGTCAGTCGGCTTTGCCGACAGATATATACCCTCAGCCAATGTGAAGTGAAACATTCACATACGGACAGATCGAATGTATTTAAGGTCTCTTCAGAATTTTGTGGCCCTTTTTGGACATTTGAAAAAATGTGGATTAGGAATTAACTGCACTAAGACACAAATGTTGAACTTTTGTGGGAGGACCGATAAGGGCCATTTTAGAAGTTAAACTAAATTATGACAAAATATTAGGAGGTCCAAAGTTTGGACCAAATTGGTTGCCCCATTCAAGTGATTCGTCCTAGCATTTTAGTGACATTTTTTAAATATTAGGGAGAAGTACCGAAAGTTGTGGACCGGTATTGCCCATGAAACTAAGTTTGGATATAATATGACGAAGACCAAATGTTGGACCAAATCGGTTGAACAGATCGAGTGACATAGGGATTTTTTACACCTTTCGGGCTGTTTTCCTAAGAAATATGGACTTGCCCCTGAAAAAACTTTTACCGTCTTAATGTAGGTAGCAAATGCAAATCGCTTCAACAAAAATCAAAGTGATTCGAGAGCAGGTCTTAAAGTGAACTTATCCGAAATTTTGTGTGAAAGGTACCAGAAGGAGTAGACATATATAGTTCATATCCGAATCTGAAAACCTCAAGTGTCAAATTACAGCTAGTTCGGTTAAAAATTGTAGCTAAAATCCTCAAAATGCTGAAAATCGGGGGCATTGTATGGGGGCTATACCAAAACATGGACTAAGTTAACGATTTTTGGTGGAGGAGTTTCGTGACCACTGAAAACCATAAGTGTCAATCTAGCTAAAATCCTCAAAATTCCGAAAATCGGAGGTATCGTTATATGGAGTCTATACCAAAACATGAACCTATGTTAAAGATTTTTGATGGAGAAGTTTCGTGACCACTGAGAACTTCAAATGTCAAAATGTCGGTTAAAAATTTTAACTAAAATTCTCAAAGTACCGCAAATTGCGAAGTGCCGTTCCATAGGGGTTATACCAAAAAGTGGACATATGTGGACGATTTTTGGTGGAGAAGTTTCGGGACCACTGAAAAATGCATGTGTCAAATTGCACCTAGTTTCGAAAATCGAGGGGTACTGTTATATGGGGGATATTCCAAGACATGAACATATATTGACAATTTTTGGTGGGGAAGTTTCGGGACCACTGAGAACCTCAAATGTAAAATTACAGACCTATCTTGGTAATTTTTAGTAGAGAAGTTTTTTGGTCATTGAGAACCTCAAATGTCAAATTTCAGCTAATTCGGTCCAAAAACGTAGCTAAAAGTCTCAAAATACCTTGAATCGGGAGGTACCGTTATATGGGAGCTATACCAAAACGTGGACCTACATATATGGACAATTTTTAGTGGTGAAATTTCTTGGACAAGAGGAACATCAAATGTAAAATTTCAGCTAGTTCGGTCAAAAAGTGTAGCTGAAATTCTCAATAAATCTTAAATCGGGTGTTATTCTTATATGGGAGCTATACCAAAACGTGGACCTATATAGCCCATCTTCAAACTTGATCTGCCTATGGAAAAAAGACACTTGGGTGCACATTTTTAGAGTTCCATCTCAATTATTGCGGAGGCTACAGTGATTACAACAGACGGAAGGACGGACAGACGGACATGGCTAGACCGTCTTAGAATTTTGGCTCCGATGTGTTACAAACAGTAAAGCAATCTTGGTATACCTTCCATACTGGAAGAGGGTATAAAACTGGCGGAGGGTATAAAAACTGAGGATATAGTTTGTAGCGCAGGGTGGAATGGAATTTGTGCGCATGATAACTCTTGAAGGGAGTAACCGATTTGGTACAAAGTTTGCACATCGTGAAATTTCTACCAAACTTAGAGAGGTTCCAATAGGACCTGCTCTCGAATCGTTTTGATTTTTGTTGTAGCATCTTGTATTCACGCCCCCCATACGGCGGTACAAGTTTCATCAGGGGCAAGTCCATACTTCCTGAGAAAATAGCCTCAAAGGTGCAAAAAAAACCCCTATGACACCGTGTGTAGTGGTTGGAGCGCAAGAGAACTCTAGAACGGATCTTCGAAGATAACGGTTTAACGGAACGGTTTGACTTCGAAGATAAGCCTTAGCGGTTCACTCCTTCATGTACGTCCCCCACAAAATTTCAAAAATGTTCGGAAAATTTGTGCGCACGATAACACTTGAAGGGACGGACCTTCTTGGTCCATACTTTAGGCATCCTTTCTTTCTACCAGATATAGATCAGGTTTGAATATGGAATCTATTTGTCCATTCCTTCGGGAACCTCCCACACAAAATTTCGGATAAGTTCACTTTAAGACCTGCTCTTGACTAACTTTGATTTCTGTAGAAGCAACTTGCAATCGCTGTCTCAATTACAACGGTAAAAGTTTTTTTCAGTGGCAAGTACATACTTCTTAGGAAAACAGCCCGAAAGTTGTAAAAAAACCCCTATGGCACTATATGTTGTAGCTGGAGAGCACAATAACTCTCGAACTGATAAACCGATTTAGTCCAAAATTTGGCCTTCGTCATATTTTGTCCAAACTTAGTTTAACTTCTAAAATGGTCCTCTCCTTAGGATACCTCCCCCACAAAAGTTCAACATTTGTGTCCAAGTGCAGTTTAGGGTCTGTTCGGAGATCCTTTGGAAATTTATACCGATGATGTACAGCCATATTATGTTTTCCGTGGACAAGTCCGTGCTTCCTGGCATACTGGTCCAACAGGTGTACGATAACCCACTGAAATGACTAGTGGGCGCGATATCTATCGAAAAGATATGAATCTCAAAATAAGATCCACTTCCGTAATGCATTATGTAGGTCCATTCCCTCCTCCGCAAAACTTTTGAACTTTAATCCTAATCCACATTTTTGTCGGCAAGTTCAAATGTCCAAAAAGTGCCATAAAATTCTGAAAAGACCCTAAATACATTCGATCTGCCCATTGATGAAAGTTCCAATTCACATAGGCTGAGGGTATATCTCTGTCGGCAAAGCCGACTGATACTTTTTTACTTGTTTAAAGTTGGGAAGCCAAATTTCAATTGGCAACTAGAAACGCTTGAAACTTGATTTTTTGCGATGTGTCACTCTTTGAGTAAATGAGCGATATGTTTACATCCGTTTGGCCTTTGTTTTATCATTTGCTGTAGAAATTCATGCTTTTTATCCCCATTAAGGATATCATACTTCGCTTACATTTTATTCTCATTAATACAAAAAATTTCAAAATTATTTCCCTTATTAAATGGAGAAATGTTCAAATAAACGATAATTAAAAATAATTATTTTTCCTATGAATTTTAGAAGTTCACCCCCCATAAAGCGGCAAACCTTGAGAAAACATTAAAATAATGAAACTTGATTCATTTACCAGCAATAACTGTGGGTTTATGACAATACCTACATTTTGCTCCCCTTCTCCCCAAAAAAAGAAAAAAACATTTTACATGGTCAGTTGGACTAAATCTCCTGGTATTTATGTGGTTTTGATTCACTACACCACTTTGGTTATAATACTTTTGTTCTGCTCCCTTTCTCTGTGTGACTGTTACTTTTGGCCATGTTGTACCTTTTTGGTGGAGTATTAAAAACTACCGCATTATCTCTGCATTCCATCATCGCAGCATTTGCCGCCATTCTCTGTGTGCCGGTTTGGTATATTCCATGGTTACCAGGATCCTCGTTTTTTTTCTTTAACTGCATAAATTGTGTTTTGTGAATAACATTTACGGATGGTAATGAGCTTAAGTGGTTCGCTTTAGTACATCCTTTATGAAAAACAACGGCATCACGAGCAGCAGTAGAGGTAACATGACAAATAGCGAGCGAGCACAAAAAAAATACCGTTCACCAGTAATGCAACAAGGCAAACATAATCAACAACAAAATAGCCAACCAACCAAACGCCAACCAACAACAACAACAAAAACACCAGCAATACAAAATAACAACAATGTTTCTAATATTAGACTCGTTTAAAAGATTGCAACAATAATTACCATAACGACAACAATTGTGGCAGCAGCAATAGCAACAACAACAACAGCATCTATGGCAGAAGAATTTTAAATGATTCACAAAAACAAAACACAGAAAAAAAGAAATAATTCTACCTGCAAATGAATCAGTGAAACAAACGATGAAGCCGCAGGAACTGAGAGGACGAAAAAATAAATGAATCACTGAATGAAGCGAATGAATGCCGTCGGATGATGGTGATATTTAATCGGGACAACAACAACAGGATCAACTATATATGTAACTGCAAACATTTACCATTGGGTTTTTTTGCTGCTGTTGTTGTAATTGTAGTCAATGTTAATGTTCCGCTTCTCTTTTCCCTGGCCACCTATTGTGGTGGCGGTGGTGTATTGCAAATCTAAATGACTCGCTGGCTGCCTAGATATTGGATGCTCTTGCCGCTTCATTCCTATGCCCAGCAAACCAATCGTAGCGACATCGTAACCAAATCGGTACGAAATATCGGACGCTACGTCCGATGTCGGTTCCTAACGAAAGTTATGCGAAGTGGTTGACATAATTTCAGAACGAAATGTCGTAGCGAAATTGGATCGTTTTCGAAACGAAAATCCTTGGGAAATTCGGAAGGAATTTTTTCTCCGGAATCTTTGTACAGGTTTCTGAACGATTTCGAAAATAATATAGTACGAAAATCGGATGAACCTTCCGAATTTTTGTACAGATTTCTGAACAATTTCGCAAATAATGCCGTACGAATATTGAAGGAATTTTTCAGGTTTTGGTAACGGTACCACCCGATTTAAGGTACTTTCCCAATTACCAAAAAAAGTTCTCCACTGAAAATTTCCAAGATAGGTCCATGTTTCGGTATAGCCCCCATATAAAGGTAGCTCCCGATTTGAGGTATCTTGGGGCTTTTAAGGAAATTTTTTGACCGACCTAGATGTTATTTGACATTTGAGGTTCTCAATAGTCCCGAAACTTCTCCGCCAATATAGGTCCATGTTTTTGGAATAGCCCCCATATAACGGTACACCGATTTTCGGTATTTTCAAGATGTTAGCTACAACTTTTAACCGAACTAGCTGTAATTAGACACTCGATGTTTTCAGTGATCAAGAAACACAGGTCCACATTTTGGTATAACCCCCAATATAGAACGTTAAAATTTTGCACCTGAGTGTATTTTTCCATAGGCAGGTCAAGTTCAAAAATGGACTACATAGATTCAGGTTTTGGTAACGGTACCACCCTATTTAAGGTACTTTGAGAATTTGAGCTACATTTTTTTACCGAACTGCCTGAAATTTGGCATTTAAGTTTCACATTGGCCGAAAAATGTCTCCACTGAATATTTTCAAGATAGGCTCCCAGACAACGGTACCTACCGATTTCAAGTATTTTAAGGCTTTTAGCTATATTTTTCATCCAAATTGACTCCAATTTGGCACTTAGGGTTCTTTAGAGAGTTCCAAAGACTTCTGCACCAAAAATATTGGAGATAGGTCCACGTTTTGGTAGGTCCCATATAATGGTACCTCCCGATTTGAAGTATTTTGCTACATTTTTTGATCGAATTAGCTGAAATTTGACATTTGAGGTTCCTAATGACCAAACAAATTTCTCCACTAAATATTGCCAAGATAGGTCCAAGTTTTGGTATAGTCCCCAAGTAAAGGTACCTCCCGATTTAAGTTATTTTGGGGATTTTAGATGAATTTTTTTAACGAATTAGCTGAAATTTGACATTTGAGATTCCCAATACTCCCGAAACTTCTCCGCCAAAAATCGTCAATATAGGTCAATGTTTTTGGAAAAGCCCCATATAAGGGTACCCCCGATATTCGGTATTTTGAAGATTTTAGCTACATTTGTAACCAAACTAGCTCTAATTTGTCACTTGATGTTTTCAGTGATCAAGAAACATAGGTTCACATTTTGGTTTAGCCCCCATATAACGGTACATCCCGATTTCAAGTATTTTGAGGCTTTTAGCTACATTTTCTTACCGAATTAGCTGAAATTTGACATTTAAGTTTCCCAATGACCAAAAAACTTCTCCACTAAAAATTTCCATGGTAGGTCCACGTTTTGGTAAAGTTCCCATATAACGGTACCACCCGATTTAAGACATTTTTAAGCTTTTAGCTATATTTTCTGACCAGAAAACTTCACCACTAAAATCTACCAAGACAGGTCCACCTTTTGGTAAAGTTCCCTTTTAAAAGTTCCTCCCGGTTTCAGGTATTTTGGTGGTTTTAGCTAAATTTTTGATCGAACTGACTCTAATTTGACATTTGAAATTCTCAGTTGTCCCAAAATTTCTGCACCAAAAATAACACAGCTTCAAGTTTTTGTATAGTTCCATATAACGGTTCATCGCAATTTTCGATATTTTGAGGATACTAGCTACAATTTATGACCGAACTAGCTGTAATTTTTATACCCTCCGCATTTAACGAGGGTATATACATTTTCATACGGGTAGGTTAGGTTAGGGGATGTGCAGCCACTAACTGGTGACTGCGTCACTCGGAGACCTTCCGGTCCATTGTGATCATCCAGAAGAAAAAAAGCTGCAAGAAAAGAGGAAATGGAAAAGAGAGGATAGGGGGAAGAAAAAAAAGAGGAAGTTGTTAGAAAAGTAAAGAACGAATAAATTAAAAGAAAGTTTAAGAGGTGATGAATAATTTTAGAGGAGGAAAAATATTTATTTTTAATGGTAGGCAGAATAGTTTAATTAATTTACGCGTTCAGGTTGCGCTGTCCCATCCACTTCAGATTTTTGATGATGTTGTAGATCACAGCAGGTTCCACAGTTGTGTAGAAAGTTAGACACGGTGGATAGTGAACACCTACTAACCAATGCCGTCTACGAGCCATTGCTGGACAACAACACAGGATGTGCTCGATCGTCTCTAATTCCTCCTCATCCTCACAGAGTCTGCAGTAGTCAGTAACATCATCATCAAATTTGATGGTATGCGCCCTGATATAGCAGTGTCCAGTAATTACTCCCTTCGTTACTCTAACTTCAGCTTTACTCAGGTTCAACAGAGAGTTCGTTCTTTTGACTGACAGAGACGGCCATATGGATCTTGCCACAATGCACCTAGGTTCATTATGCCACAATTCATTGGCTCTTTCGTCAGAGAACGTTTCAATTTTTTGAAAGAAATGACAAATGGGTGGTTTTATAGAGTCAGCGATAGCTAGATCTGTAGACTGCGATCCTCGTCTAGTTAATTCGTCTGCTCTTTCATTACCCAAATAGTCGCGGTGTCCTGGTACCCAGCATAGCCGTTAGTTAGCGTTTCCAAGGCTGATCTACACTTACGGACGACATCGGATTTGATGTTGCAGGATTTGATGGCTTAAAGAGCCGATTGACTATCCACAAAGATAGTCACCGGTTCAAAGATTTCTGCATCCAAACTTTAAATCAATTCCGCTGCCTTCCAAATCGCGAAAATTTCAGCCTGGAAAACACTACAGTTGCTGTCTAGCCTGTAGGTGTACTCAAGAGATAGCCTTTCACAGTAGACGCCAGCCCCGGTACCTTCCTCCATCTTGCAACCGTCTGTATAAAAAGCCAGTGCTTCCAGAGGCGGGTTACTGCGGTTCCAGTCGTCTCTACTAGGTATAACAACGTCTATATCGTCAAATCTCAGGACTGGTGATATATAGTCGCTCAGTTTTCCGCGTTGGTTCACATTTATGCCTGATTCGTTCAAGATACACCCATGCCCATAGGTACAACCGCGCCAGAGATCCTGTTAATGCAGCCGTAGGGCACTGCGAGTTGCCTGACACTTAATGCTGAGACTCAGTGTTTTTAAGTTCAGCATTGCGTTCAGAGCAGCCTGTGGTGTGCTCCTGGTGGCTCCAGTTATAAGAATCGAGGCAACTCTTTGTACCTAGTCAAGCCTAACGGATGTCGATTTTTGGCGCAGTGACTACCACCAAACAAGAGAACCATAGGATAAGATGGGTCGAAAGACGGTGTTATACAACCAGTGTGTAATCGATGGGTTTAGACCCCAACTTTTCCCAATAGAATTCTTAAATGAATAAAGTGCAATCAAAAATGTATCTCATCGAAATAATGGTTTTAGACCCCAAGTATGTTTACGCGAAATCAGTTTTAGACAATTTGAAGTTGATTTAGTCATGTCCGTCCGTCTGTCTGGCTGGTTTGAGCGAGTGATAACTCTCGAACGGATCAACCGATTTGGACCAAAACGTGGCTTTCGTAATATTTTGTCCAAACATAGTTTAAGTTCGAAGTTATATCGGTCCACTCATTCCGGTACCTCCCACACAAAAGTTCGAAAATGTTCGGAAAATTTGTGTGAACCATAACTCTTGATGGGGGTAACCGATTTGGTCCATGCTTTGCACATCGTGAAATTTCTACCAGACTTCTATGAGGCTCCAATATGGACTCAATCGGTCCACTCCTTCGGGTACCTCCCACACAAAATTTCGGAAAAGTTCAGTTTAGGGCGAATCGCTTTGATTTTTGTTGTAACAACCTGTATTTACTGTGCCGTATACGACGGTACAAGATTCATCAGGGGCAAGTCCATACTTCCTCAGAAAATAGCCCGTGTGTAGTGGTTGGAGCGCAAGATAATTCTCAAAAGGATCTGTCGATTCGGCCCAAAATTTGGCCTTCGTAATATTTTACCCATACTTAGTTTAAGTTAGAAGATAAGCCATATCAGTCCACTCCTTCAGGTACCTCCTCCAAAAAAGTTCAAAAATGTTCTCGAATCTCTCGAATCACCTTGATTTTGTTGAAGCAACTTGCATTCGCTGCCTCCATTACAACGGCATAATTTTTTTCAGGGTCAAGTCCATACTTCTTGAGAAAACAGCCCGAAAGTTGTAGAAAACCCCTATGGCACCATATGTAGTAGCTGGGGAGCACGATATTTCTCGAACTGATCAACTACTTGGTCTAAACTTAGTTTCAGTTCGAAGATGGGCAATACCGGTCTTCTTACTTACTTACTTAGCTGGCCCATTACAGAACATTTGTTCTATAGGCCGAACTAAGAAGAGATCTCCATTCCTCTCTATTTGTTGCTTTGCACTCTGGAATACCGCGCCTTTTCATCTCATCATCCACTTGTTTGCGACATCTATTCCTTGGCCTGCCAATTCTGCGTGCACCGCCATGTGGCATGTATTCATACGCCTTTTTAGCGGGTTCATCATCGCTCATTCTTATGATATGGCCTAGCCAACGCAATCGCTGCATCTCGATACGTTTACCTATATTGATATCGTTGTATAGCAGATACAGCTCGTGGTTCATGCGACGTCGATATTCCCCGTCAACGCAGATTGGTCCGTAGATCTTTCGAAGAATTTTTCTCTCAAACACACCAAGCACTGCCATGTCTGCTTGCGCAAGTACCCAGGCTTCGGAGCCATACATCAGCACGGGTAGTATCAGTGTTTTGTAGAGCGTTATTTTTGTTTGACGAGATGTGGCTTTGTTTTTAAACTGCTTACTTAAACCAAAGTAGCATCTGTTGGCCAATACAATTCTTCTTTTTATTTCACAACTGATGTCGTTTGTTGTGTTTACGGAGGTGCCGAGGTATACGAAGTCTTTTACTACCTCAATATTATAGGAACCAACTTCCACAGTCGGTCCGAGTTCAATGGACGCATTGCGCGTCGACACCATCAACTTGGTCTTCTCACCGTTTACCGCCAGACCCACTTTAGCAAATTCTCCTTCGACCTTTATAAAGGTATCTGTTACTTCTTTTACTGATCGGCCCATGATGTCTATATCATCAGCATAAGCAAGTAACATGTGACTATCGGTGTAGATTGTGCCACTTCTTTTGACGTTTGCCTCTCGTATAACCTTTTCTAGCAGGATGTTGAAGAGGTCACACGAAAGGCTGTCTCCTTGTCTGAAACCTCTTTTGGTACCAAACTCTTCGGAGAGGTTCTTTCCTATTTTAACTGAGGACCTCGTGTCAGATAAAGTCATTTTACAAAGCCGGATGAGCTTTGCGGGAATACCAAATTCAGACATGGCTTGGAATACCTTTGAACGCAGCGGGCTGTCGAAGGCTGCTTTATAATCGACAAAAAGGTAGGTGTCGATCTGCATCTATTGGGTCTTCTCCAGGATTTGCCGCAGGGTAAATATCTGGTCAATGGTGGACTTGCCAGGTCTAAAGCTGCTTTATAATCGACAAAAAGGTGGTAGGTGTCGATCTGCATCTCTTGGTCTTCTCCAGGATTTGCCGCAGGGTAAATATCTGGTCAATGGTGGACTTGCCAGGTCTAAAGCCGCATTGGTATGGTCCAATTATCTCGTTGACCATTGGCTTTAGTCGTTCGCACAATATCCCTGACACGATCTTGTAGGCAATAGGGAGTAGACTTATGCCCCTATAGTTAGAGCATACAGTCTTATCTCCCTTCTTGTGGACGGGGCACAGTATACTCAGGTTCCAGCGTGTCGCCTCCGGTTTTGAACAGCTCGGCTGGTAAGCCATCGGCCCCTGCTGCGTTATTATTCTTCAGCCGATTTATTGCTGTCTTTACCTCATCTTGGCTGGGCGGTATACATTCAATACCATCTTCTGGGATTGGGACTGTGGTTTCTTCGTCGTCTTCGCTGCTATTGGATACCAACAAATTTGAAAAATGTTCTTTCCATATCCTGAGTACACTATCTGTATCAGTTACCAAATTACCTTGCTGGTCTCTACAGGAGGATGTGCCTGTACCAAAGCCATTTTTCACACTCCCGCTTTTCCATCTCTCTCTTTTTCCTGCGGAAAAGACGTTTATCCTCTATCCTTTTCTCCCTGTATCTCTCTCGTGCGCTACGCGTTGCTACGGATTGTAAAGTAGCCTTATATGCCGCATTTTCCTCTTCGGTGGCAGCACGACACTCCTCATCATACCATGGATTCCTTGGTGGAGGTCTCTGGTATCCAAGTATGGATTTTGCGGCTGTTTGCATGGAGTGGGCAATGCTTTGCCATTGCGCTGATATGTTATCGGGATGAGGAGTGCTTTGATTAAGCAATTGGGCTAGTTGAGTGGAATATGCTGTGGCTATCTGTTGTGATTGCAGCTTACCGATGTCTAACTTTCGTGCTGTGTCTGTTCGTACTTTGTTTGCTACGTTTAAGCGGGTGCGTACCTTTGCTGCAACAAGGTAGTAGTCCGAATCAATGTTTGCGCCTCGGAACGATCGTACATCCAACACGCTCGATGAATGTCTTCCATCTATCACAACATGATCAATTTGGTTTCTTGTTTTCTGATCTGATTAAATCTGGTACTGCTAACTACCATGTTTTTTGCAGCTGCAAAGTCTATCAGCCTCATACCATTGTCAGATGTTTGTGGAGGCTGAATTTCCCGACTGTTGGGCCAATGATATTCTCCTTTCCAATTTTGGCATTAAAATCGCCTAGAATGATTTTAATGTCATGGGCAGGGCAACGGTCATATGTATCTTCTAAGCGCTCGTAAAATATATCTTTGGTCTGTTCGTCCTTTTCTTCAGTGGGAGCATGAGCGCAAATAAAGCTGATGTTGAAGAATTTAGCTTTTATTCGAATTGCAGCAAGTCTTTCATTCACTGGGGTGAAGCTGGATACCAGATGTTTTAGTCTCCGACTAACTACGAATCCGCAACCAAACTCATGCTTTACGTCATGGCAGCTATAATACAGTGCGTCACCTTTAGGTGTTGTTGTGACGCCTTTCCCAATCCATCGTATTTCCTGTATGGCAGTAATATCGGCCTTGTACTTTCCAAGTACGTCTGCCAATGCGAAGACTGCACCTTCTCTATAAAGAGTGCGAACATTCCAGGTGCAGATTCGCAAATCATGGTCCTTAAAACGTTTGCGGGGTTCGTCAACTTTAGAGGGGTTTGTTTTTCTTTTCGTTCGTTTTTTCATAGTAGGCTGTTTTTTCTAGGGGAGGGTTACTAACCCAAGTTTTTAACGTTCTTATGGGTGAACGTGTCGGCAAGTTCAAAAGTCCAAAAAGGGCCACAAAATTCTTATAAGACCCTAAGCACATTCAATCTGTCCGTAGATGAGCATTTCAATTCATATAGGCTGAGGGTATATCTCTGTCGGCAAAGCCGACTGATACTTTTTTATTTGTTACATTTAAGGTTGCCAGTGGCCCTGAAACTTCTGCAACAAAAATCGTCCACATAGGTCCATATTTTACACGGTGCACCTTAACTAAATTTAAATGAAAGGTGCTTACACCTGGGAAGTTTTTGCGGATTCTGAAACTAAAATGTTGAGAAATATCAAAAAAACTAAAAAAAATCGCCGGAGGTATTTTCAAATAAATCGAGGATTTACCTTTTTTGAGATATTGAAGTTCGAATTGGAACAACGGACTGATTGTATCTCTCCTTACATCTCTCCATATAAAGGTACAAATCGATTGAAGAAATTTTTAGATACATTTTATTACCTAATTAAAGCATTTGGGGTATCCGTTGTCGAACAATTTTTGCATCTAAGAGGAAACTAATTTTTCCATTTTAATTCAGGTATAAAAAGTTGTTTTCACTTGTATTTCTCTGAAGCCTTTTTATACCCTCCACCATAATATGGAGGGTATAATTAAATTTGTCATTCTGGAGGATATAATTAAATTTGTCTCATCGAAATATTTATCGGAGGCCCTTTAAAGAATATCTATTCTTGATCAGGGTAAAATTCTAAGGCGATATAACCAAGTCCGTCCGTCCGTCCGTCTGTTGAAATCAAGATACAGCAGGCAATATTTAAGATAGAGCTTTGTAATTTGGCATAGAAGTTTATATTACTCCTAGGATGTTTGTTATTGCAAATGGGCTATATGGGTCCACGTTTCATAGCCCCCATAGAACGGTGCCACCCGATTTTCCGTACTTTGAAGGTTTTAGCCTCATTATCACACCGAAATGGCTGAAATTTGGTACTTAGTCTTCGTTAGGGGTATAAAACTTTCCCCCAGAAACTTGTCCACGCCTTCATATAGTCCCCATAGAACGTACCTCCCGATTTTCGGAGTTTTGTAGGTTGTGGCCTCAATATTCATCAGAAATTGCTGAAATTTGGTATTTAGTCTTCGTTAGGGGTATAAAACTTCCCCCCAGAAACTTGTCGGCATAGGTCCACGCCTTATTTTATCTCCCATAGAACGGTACCTCCCTATTTCCGGTATTTCGAAGGTTGTGGCCTCAATATTCCAACGAAGTGGCTGAAATTTGGAATATAGTCTTCGTTAGGGGTATAAAACTTACCCCCAGAAACTTGTCGGTACAGGTCCACGCCTTAGTTTATCCCCCATAGAATGGTACCTCCCTATTTCCGGTAGTTCGAAGGTTGTGGCCTCAATATTCCAACGAAGTGGCTGAAATTTGATATTTAGTCTTCGTTAGGGGTATAAAACTTTCCCCCAGAAATTTGCCGGTATAGGCTTACGTCATCATATAGCCCCCATAGAACGGTACCTTCCGATTTTCGGTATTTTGAAGGTTGTGGCCACAGCAACCCACCGAAATGGCTAAAATTTGGTATTTAGTCTTTGTTGGAAGCCTTAACATTCATATAGGTCAACGTTTCGATATAGCCCTCATAGAACGGTACCTCCCGATTTTCGCAATTCTGAAGGTTGTGACATCAATATCCCACCGAAAGACTGAAATTTGTCATTTAGTCTTCCATTTTGTTTTGTAATATTCCAGAAGTAAATTATCATATAGGTCCGCGGCTTCCTATATCCCCATAGAAGCGTACCTCCTGACTTTCGGTATTTTGAAGGTTTTTACCGAAATATCCGAAATTTGGTATGTATTTAGTCATTTAAAAACTTGTAGCTACCGATCAACGTTTTGATATAGGCCACATGGAACGATACCTCCCGAATTTCGGTACTTTTAAGGTTAGCCACATTGTTTTACCGAACTTGATGAAATTTGGTACTTAGTCTTCTTCATAAACGACAAGAAACCAATTGTTCCATTTTACTTCAATACAACACGTGGTGGAGCGACAACAAAACAAAACCAAACCCTTCTGGTTTGTTTGTTATTAGATACATACACAAATGACACATGTTTCCGACATTTCGCTACGAATTCGTACCGAAATTGGAAGAATGTGCATGTTATATTCGAATGGACATTTCTTTTCGACATTACGCCCGAATTGAACGATATGAAAAAAATGTTTAGAAATCGGAACGAAATATGAACGATTTTGCTTCCGAAATTATTCAGACTTGTCGTACATCCGACAGTTAGTTTGCTAGGTGGTTATTATTGCATAATGCCATTGTAATGTTTTGTTTTACTCTCTGCATCTATGTACGTATGTATGTATGTGTTGGAATTTTAATATTGTTTGTATTTGTACTCTGACTGCATTAATGAATGTGTTCCTTGTTGTCCTTGCCGTTGCCGTTGTCGTCGTTGTCATTGTTATTATTGTTTTTTTTGCCTGAATTGTGAATTGTTATTATCCTCTAAGGCCAAATATATAATCTTGTAAAAAATATACTACAAAACGATAAGGACATCATCATAATACCGGGAGACCACAGTGAGATAACTTTGGAATCGGATGTTTTATTTCGTGAAGAATACTGCGACTAGATGTGATATCCTATATCACATTTAATACATTCTTAGGCCCAATATATCTGTAAACGTGAATAAAGGGAAACACAGAAAGGACAATAACACTTTAGTTCTTCAATTCCAGGGTGGATGGGAGCCGCAATATGTTTGGAATCTCAGTTCCAAGCTATTTTGGTCCGCGCCGGTATAGAGAAGAATCCGGGCCCATAGATTTGTTCCGATTGCCAGATCAGCATCAACAACATCTCGATATCGGTGAGATTTAACGGATGTATGGAATGGGTACACCCTTGAACCTGGTCTGGTCTTAGAAGCTTCTACAACTACTGCAATAAGCCTATTGCTGTGCTCAGTGTGTCTTCAACTTCGTCGTCGGACACAACGTGGACATCGGAATATAAGACCAAAACAACAACCCCCAAAACTTCCACCAGCAACAACATTAGCCGGGGAAACATCGAGATCTCTGCAATCTATGAAAAACCCTCTTCGTCACCTGTAGCTTGCAACGTTGCGACTGTTACAACGTTTTCTGGAAGGTTCGTACAATAAACCGAAGTGGGCAACTTACCTTCCAATGTAGATCCAATCTGTCCAATGTAGATCTTCCTCGTTTAAGCTTGACCCATACATGGCATGTGTTTGTAACAGTACATTATATGTTTGTAAGTTCGTTTTTCTGCCTAATCTGGCTCTGGGTTTGTCACCAATTCTAGAAATGTGACTGTTTCGATGGGTTGTAACGGCAAAACTATTGAAGTGATTTGATTAGGTTTGGCAGGCATTTTGACGGGTTAGAAAAATGTTCTATCGCGTTGCACTTATATTCGCAGACCAAACTGGCGCCACATAGCTTACCAAGGATTATTTATCTTCAACCTAAGTGCTACCGGCTAGGGACAAGCTGGGGCATGCGCGGACGACGTGAACATCCTGTCGAATGTGACCCCTAGGATCTTGGTATAGTTGATGATCGGAATTATCCTACCATCAACAATAACATTCAATTTAGTGCTCACCTCTACAGTCCATGTGGTGAACTGAGTGGCCGTAGATTAAGTGGCAGATACTTGCATATTCCTCGGGTGGAAAAAGGTGGTAAGATCAGTCAAATAGGAGTTCAGTCTGTCCCAAATGACATCAGGTACCTGACGCCAAAATCGTATAATCATGTACATACCTTACGATTTCAATGCCGCATGGAGGGGGTAGAATAGAGGAAAGATTGAGATTAAACAGTTCACCCCACCTTATCGAACTCCCCGTTTACTGTACGGACTTGCATTTCTTATTCTAGAATTCCCTTATTCATTATAAAACATTTCAAACTTGGCCGGTGGGTAATGTGGTCAATATTCACAAACTGCGTAGAGTACTTGACAGTAGCAAAGGCTTTCGATATGTCGAGGGCCACCATCACTGTTCTGTCGTACGGCATGGTCTAGTTGAGTCCTCGACTAATATGTGTGGAGAAGGCGTGCAGCGATGTTGTAGTGCGATGCTGCTTACGGAACTCATGCTTGAGATCGATAACTGTTCTTCGATTTCTTCTGTTCGATTCACCGTTGCTCAGTAACCGGACCAGCCTCTCCATTTTCCAGACATCGGGCATGATGCGAGTGGCTATCTATAGGCTGATCGCTTTGGTGAGATACTCAACTCCCGGCTCATTCAGCTGTTTTCGCATTACCATGGAGAGTCCGTATAGGCTCAACGCCTTGGATGATTTAGCTCTTCCTTGCGAATTCCAACATCATCCATTCTAAATTGTGATTGAAATAACTTGCGCTCCTCTTCGGATCAGTCGGCGTAACTTCGCCAAAATGAAAATGGTGATATCTTCATTATTTCCAAGGTTCGTGAGTTACTTACCCGTGCGATACGTGGAGCTATCAATGTGATCAGCCTCAACTATACACTTCTAGTCATTGCCGATGACTGAATGCCACAATTCACGATGAATATTAAGAGCGATGAGTCTGGAGTACAGCTATTTATCGGCGGGATGTACATGTTAAACAACTTAGGTCTTAGGCAATGACCACAGTCAGCCAAACATCGCTATGGTGGTAGCCTCTAATGAACTCCCCTTACTACTCGGACCTCCTATGAGCTTCTCCTTCACTAGCCGGTTTTCTTTTGAGCTCCTCCTTCGCTAGTTGGACCTATTATGAGCTCTTCCTCTACTAGTCGGACCTCTTAAGAGCTCTTCATCTACTTGTCGGATCTCTTACGAACTCCTCCTCCATTAGTCGGAACTATTGTGAGCCCCTCCGCTAATAGTCGGACATCTTATGACCTCCTCCTCTGCTAGTTGGACCTCTCATAAGATTCTCCTCTACTAGTCGGACCTTTTATGAGTTCCTCCTCTACTGGTCGGACCACTTAAGAGCTCTTCCTCTACTAATTGGCCGCCTTTCGAACTCCTTCTCTATTTGTCGGACCTCTTATAAGCTCCTCCTCTACTTGTCAGACCTCTTATGATCTCCTTCTCTACTAGTCGGACCTATTATGAGCTCCTTCTCTACTAGTCAGCCGTCTTACGAACTCCTCCTCCACTAGTCGGAACTCTTGTGAACCCCTCCGTTAATAGTCGGATATCTTATGACCTCCTCCTCTACTATTTGGAACTCTTATGAGCCCCTCCTCTACTATTTGGAACTCTTATGAGCCCCTCCGCTAATATTCGGATATCTTATGACCTCCTCCTCTACTATTTGGAACTCTTATGAGCCCCTCCTCTACTATTTGGAACTTTTATGAGCCCCTCCGCTACTAGTCGGACCTTTTATGAGCTCCTCCTCTAATAGTTGGACCTCTTATGAGCTCCTCCTCCTCTACTAGTCGGACGTCTTATGATCTCTTACTCTACTAGTCGGATCTCTTGTGAGCTCCTCCTGCACTAGTCGGAACTTTTATGAGCTTCTCATCCACTAGTCGGCCGTCTTACGAACTCATCCTCTACTAGTAGGACTTGTTATGCTCTCTTCATCAACTAGTCGGACCTCTTATGAGCTCCTCCTCCACTAGTCGGCCGCCTTACGAACTCATCCTCTACCAGTAGGACTTGTTATGAGCTCCTCATCCACTAGTCGGACCTCATATGAGCTCCTCCTCTACTAGTCGGACCTCATATGAGCTCCTTCTCTAGTAGTCGGACCTTTATTAGCTCCTCCTCTACTAGTCGGACCTAGTCGGACCTCATATGAGCTCCTCCTCTAATAGTTGGACCTTTATGAACTCCTCCTCTACTAGTCGGACCTCTTATGAGCTCCTCCTCTACTAGTCAGACCTCTTATTAGCTCCTCCTCTACTAGTCGGACCTCTTATGAGCTCCTCCTCCACTAGTCGAACCTTATATGAGCTCCTCCTCTACTAGTCGGACCTCATATGAGCTCCTTCTCTAGTAGTCGGACCTTTATTAGCTCCTCCTCTACTAGTCGGACCTAGTCGGACCTCATATGAGCTCCTCCTCTAATAGTTGGACCTTTATGAGCTTCTCCTCTACTAATCGGACCTCATATGAGCTCCCCCTCTACTAGTCGGACCTTTTATGGTCTCCTCCTCTACTACTCAGACCACTTATGAGCTCTTACTCCACTTGTCGGCCGCCTAACGAACTCCTCCTCCACTAGTCGGACTTCTTGTGAGCTCCTCCTCAACTAGTCGGACCTAGTCGGACCTCATATGAGCTCCTCCTCTAATAGTTGGACCTTTATGAGCTCCTCCTCTACTAGTCGGACCTCATATGAGCTCCTCCTCCTCTACTAGTCGGACGTCTTATGAGCTCTTACTCTACTAGTTGGACCTCTTATGAGCTCCTCCTCCACTAGTCGGACCTCTTATGAGCTCCTCCTCTACTAGTCAGACCTCTTATTAGCTCCTCCTCTACTAGTCGGAGCTCATATGAGCTCCTCCTCCACTAGTCGAACCTCTTATGAGCTCCCCCTCTACTAGTCGGACCTCTTATAAGCTTCTCCTCTAGTAGTCGGACCTCTTATGAGCTCCTCCTCTACTAGTCGGACCTAGTCGGACCTCATATGAGCTCCTTCTCTAGTAGTCGGACCTTTATGAGCTCCTCCTCTACTAGTCGGACCTAGTCGGACCTCATATGAGCTCCTCCTCTAATAGTTGGACCTTTATGAGCTCCTCCTCTACTAGTCGGACCTCTAATGAGCTCCTCCTCCTCTACTAGTCGGACGTCTTATGAGCTCTTACTCTACTAGTTGGACCTCTTATGAGCTCCTCCTCTACTAGTCGGACCTCTTATGAGCTCCTCCTCTACTAGTCAGACCTCTTAGTAGCTCCTCCTCTACTAGTCGGACCTCTTATAAGCTCCTCCTCCACTAGTCGAACCTTATATGAGCTCCTCCTCTACTAGTCGGACCTCTTATAAGCTTCTCCTCTAGTAGTCGGACCTCTTATGAGCTCCTCCTCTACTAGTCGGCCATCCTACGAACTCTTCCTCTATTAGTCGGAGCTCTTCTGAGATGCTCCTCTACTAGTCGGCCGTCCTACGAACTCCTCCTCCACTAATCGGACCTCTTATGAGCTTCTCCTCCACTAGTCGGACTTCTTATGAGCTTTTCCTCTACTAGTCGGACCTCATATGAGCTCCTCCTCTAATAGTTGGACCTCTTATGAGCTCCTCCTCAAATAGTCGTACCTCTTATGAGCTCCTCCTCTAATAGTCGAACCTCTTATGAGCTCCTCCTCTAATAGTCGGCCCTCTTATGAGCTTCTCCTCTACTAGTCGGACCTCTTATGAGCTCCCCCTCTACTAGTCGGACCTCTTATGAGCTTCTCCTCTACTAGTCGGACCTCTTATGAGCTCCCCCTCTACTAGTCGGACCTCTTGTGAGCTCCTCCTCTAATAGTCGGACCTCTTATGAGCTCCTCCTCTACTAATCGGAGCTCTTGTGACCTTCGCCTTTACTAATAGGACCTTTTATGACCTCCTTCTCTACTAGTCGGACCCCTATTGATCTCTTCTACTAGTAGGCCAACCGACGAACTCCTCCTCTACTAGTCGGACCTCTTGTGAGCTCCTCCTCCACTAGTCGGACATCTTGTAAGCTATTTTACTACTAGATGGCCGTCTTAAGAACTGCTCCTCTACTAGTCTCTTATGAGTTCCTTTTCTACTAATCGGACCTCTTATGAACTCTTCCTCTACTAGTCGGCCATCTTACGAACTCCTCCTCTACTAGTAGGAACTCTTACGAACCCCTCCTCTACTAATCGGACCTCTTATGACGTCCTCCTCTACTAGTCGGACCTTTTATGACCTCCTTCTCTACTAGTCGGACCTCTTATGAAGTCCTCCTTTACTAGTCGGACCTCTTATGACCTCCTCCTCTACTAGTCGGACCTCTTATAAGCTCCTCCTCAAATAGTCGGACCTCTTATGAGCTCCTCCTCTAATAGTCGAACCTCTTATGAGCTCCTCATCTAATAGTCGGCCCTCTTATGAGCTTCTCCTCTACTAGTCGGACCTCTTATGAGCTCCCCCTCTACTAGTCGGACCTCTTGTGAGCTCCTCCTCTACTAGTCGGACCTCTTGTGAGCTCCTCCTCTACTATTCGGACTTCTTATGAGCTGCACCTTCTTATGAGCCCCTCCTCTACTAGTCGGCAGTCCTACGAACTCCTCCTCTACTAGTCGGAGCTCTTATGAGCTCCTCCCTTAATAGTCGAACCTCTTCTGAGCTCCTCCTCTAATAGTCGTAACTCTTATGAGCTCCTCCTCTAATAGTCGAACCTCTTACGAACTCCTCCTCTACTAGTCGGACCTCTTATGAACTCCTCCTCTACTAGTCGAACCTCTTATGAGCTCCTCCTCTACTAGTTGGACCTCTTATGAGTTCCTCCTCTACTAGTCGGACCCCTTA
The DNA here is from genome assembly GCF_047663935.1 of Musca autumnalis. Taxonomy (NCBI): domain Eukaryota; kingdom Metazoa; phylum Arthropoda; class Insecta; order Diptera; family Muscidae; genus Musca; species Musca autumnalis. Next base: position 94,882 of record NW_027411820.1, read on the forward strand.
TGAGTCTTGGAACTAGTTGGACCTCTTATGAGCTCTTTCTCTACTAGTCGTCCGTCCTACGAACTCCTCCTCTACTAGTCGGATTTTTTATGAGTTACACCTCTACTAGTCGGACCTCTTATGAGCTCCTTCTCTACTAGTCGGAGCTATTGTGAGCTCTTCCTCTACTAGTTGTACCTCTTATAAGCTCCTTCTTTACTAGTTGGGCACGCTAAAATTATAGGACCTCTATTCCAGTACTAGTCGCTTTTCGTATAAAATCTCCTATACTAATCGACCCCTTTATTAGCTCCTCCTATAACATTTCTAACTCTACTGAGCTCCTCGCGTACTGGTCACCCTTGTTTTAAACTGTTCCAGTACTACTCGGTGTTCTTATGGGTTCATAAAGTAAGTGTCAGACATATTTTAAACTTTTTGATGTTCCTTGTATACTTTTGGTCCCTCATCTGTGGTCATCTTACATTAAGCTGACTTCTTATCAGCTTTCATTATATTACATAGTCCGATTAAGGAGCACACTAACGTCAATTTTAAGGCATTTTATTCTTCCAGCAGCCAATAGAGTTGTGATCTAAATTATTTGTATCAAACAACCATTACCAATCAATACTACCAAAATATTCCGCGTAGTGCAATCGACTGAAGAGCCTAAAGAAAAATATAAACTTCAAACAAATACCACAAATTATATATGAAATGTTTTTTTTTCTTCATATCTCTAATAGAGAACTAAACCCCAGAGATGTAAAATGCAATTTTTACTATTTGAAGATTATTTATGTCTCTTCACTGTCCTCCTCTCTCTCTCTCCCTTTCTCTATCACGCTCGTGGTGAACAGAAACAATTTATGGAATATTACAAGGAATTAGATTTTATACGTAATGGTTGATGTTGTTGTTGCTATTATTCGTTTTTGTTGTAATTTCATTTTATGATTTCTTTTAATTTCATTTCATTTTTTGCCACGACAATTGCTTTGGGCCATCTTCAGACCGGCATACAATCGACTTCATTATCAGCACAAAAACCAAAAAAGAAAAAAGACAAACCTTAAACTTTTGCATTTCATTTTGTAATAAATCAGATTATCTGCTGGCAAGAAAATAGTCTTTAAATGAGTTATTATCCGTTGGTAGATATGTATGTATGTATGTATGTTAACTGGATGCCTGTTTGAATGTGTGTACATATGTGTGTGTGTAGGCAGATGTGCTTGAATGGATTTTAGGCTATTTATAACATTTTTATTACGTATGACTATTGAAATTGAGAGAAAAAGGGTGTTTCAAATGGGGGATATAATTTTCTGAGGATATTTTCCATAGGAGGTATAAACTATTGAAATGGACTCGATTGTAATTAGTTTTTAAGAAAAAGGTAGCCAAGTGGAACATACTATTGCTCGGCTAATATTTCAATTAACCATCTTTATTGATCTATAAAGTCCTGCTAAAAATATTCCTTGATATTCACAATTACAACTAAATCGAACATTTTTAAACAATTCATGTGAATACCCTTTTAAATCTTCAATTTATTTAATTTAATTTTTCAAGAGAAGTCTTTGTACAAATTAAAAATATCAACTCTCATGAATTTTTCATAAATCCTATGGCAGTGTAAAATACACTGCTCTTGACTTGGATGTCTATAAAATAGTTATAAATTTTAAATTATGAGAAAAAAACCATGAAAAAGTGGGACATTTATTGGTTGATATGTATATGTGTGTGAGTGTATTTTACATTTACATAAATAAATTTATTCAAATGGTCAAACTCTCTTGGAGGCACATTGAATATCATCATTGATAAATTCGAAACAAAATTCATTTGCAAAAACTTGGGTGGTCAAATATTTTTTGAATGGAAGTCCACAAAAGCAATGCAGAAGAAAAATATTGTTGGTACTGAATTCTTAAGAATCGATATATGAATAAAATATTTGAATTGATGATTGCTGGAGGTCACGTATTAGGGTTATGACTTGTTGACATTTTTCTCAAAAATGATTTCCTGTAGTAAGAATCAATGAACTTTTGCCTATTAATGACTAGAATAACATTTATTCCATATTGATTTTTTTTAAATACTTAGCCCAGTCAAACTAGACATTGAAATAACAAAAATTACCACATAGCTGAAATTTGGTGGAGAGCTAGGGATTGCATTTAGAAGCAACGTCCTAAAAGTCCCTATCGATCCCATGTGTGCAAACAAAGTTATTCGGGGTCAAAATTCAAAGTCAAAGAAGTAACCGGGTCTGTCCTACCTAAAAAACCTACCTATCTTTTAAAAAAATCCAGCAAAATCGGTACAAAATCAGTACAGTCATTCCATGTTAGAGCCATTTTAAGCAAAAATAGCCTATTTAACCCACATGTGTAATCAAAAGCCCAACGGGAACGACCCCAACGAAAACTCTCCGATTTTTTGAAGTTTTGTCCTTTTCATGGTCGACGGATCCGGTTCGCTGGTTATTCGACCCGAAAGGCCAGATTTAAAAAACCGGGTTAGACCCGGTTTACTGATTACTGCAAAGTGGATATCGTTTGAAACCTTATGGAAATGCCTAACACATAGTGTGGTTATTTTAACCGGTTCACCCCATAATGTACTTACGCGGCTAATGTTTAATTTGACTTTTCGGTATATCTCGAAAACGGTATGTCTTTTTTAAAAATTATAAAGACAGTTCTTGTAGACAATTCATAAGTCTACAACTTCTTCTTTAACCGGCTTTTGCTACGTTTTTGAGAAAATTTAAAAAAAAAAACTGAATAATGCCTCCAAAAATGACCTCTGACTCCGAATAGCTTTTTTGCACACATGGGATCGATGGGGACTTTTAGGGCGTTGCTTCTGATGGTAAACCCTAGCTCTCCACCAAACTTCAGCTTTGTGGGAATTTTTGCTATTTATTTATTTATTTATTTATTTATTCCATAATGTAATAATTAAGCCTCATTAGGCCAAAATTAAAAATTATTACATAACAAATTTATGCCTTAACATACGCAAGTTTATTTTAACTGGGCTATGCACAGAGGCCAATTTTCCAAAAAAAAAAAAAACCTGGCCAAAACTCCAAAAATTAATGGATTTAGACATAACCTTAGGTTCTTATGTTTTTCGGGTCGTACTTCATGTGAGATTTGGCAAAATTGTTATACAAAACATCATTTTAGAAGAACGGCGTCAGCTAAATTTCACTATAAGTCACCAAAGAAATGAAATCTCTATTTGCATTCCAAGGAAATATCGGTATCAATTTTGCCACAAAACCAAGAAACTAAAAAAGGGGTGCAATCTTCCACCATTTCTACAGTTTTGGAAATATTTGAGTTAAGATCACTTGGAATCCTTGCACTTTAGGAGTATAATGTCTTTGGCAACTTACTGACAAGAATGCGAGGAATATTTTTCTTAAAAAAATAACCCTCGTGCGAGTCATAAAAGGGGTCCTTTTGGTCCCTTTTTCCACAAATCTTTAAAATCTCCTATAAAATGTGGTGGGATCAGACCAAAATATTCTAGAAATTTGTTCGCCATACAATTTTACTATAGGTCTTAGAATATATCAAAACTCTAAATTATACCCAATCTCCAGAAAGTGACCCTATACTATATTCTGACATTCTGAATGAAAGAAAATCTGTATGTATGTACCTGCAAGACAAAATATCACATAAAAACGAAAAGTGCAAATATGTGCAGGATGTTTCGATGGAAATTGGTAAAAAAAAAACTCTTCCCTTTTATGAAATGATAAGTTACACATCCCAGTTCGATCTTATTCATAACTATTTTCATAGCTTTTTGTGAAAATTGATCTTAAAAAATCAAGAAACACGAACATCAATTATTTAAAAACGCGCAATTCATTCGCGACACTGAACGTTTAAAATACGTTTCACATACCTTCTATTAAATTAAAAAAAAAAATTAAAACCGTTGTTTATTTTGGATATTATAAGATTTTTAATAAACAACTTAAATATTGAGAATTTTTTTAAATAACGTCACTTGGACCTGCTTTTATACCCACTTACTAAACAATAAACGTATATATTTTTACACATCTACACGCAGTAGACCCCTTTAAACAATATTTGACAATATTTAGTGTAAATTGATACAACTGTTTTTTTCGTTTTTTCGGAAAATTGGCCTCTGTGCTATGTGAAATGAAAAATAATTCTCAAAAAATTTTATTCCATTTAAATATTGAAAACTTTTAATTTTTATGATATATGAAATAAAGTTATATATAGTATAAAACAAGTAAGAAAAGTCTATAGTCGAACGGAGCCGACCATGGGATACCCTATACCACTATCCCTGGACAATTGCTCTCCACGGAACTTCTTTTCAATGATTGTGAAAATGTAATTATCCAATATCAGAGATGTAATGTATAATACTTATGACCAAAACCAAAAAGTTATCTAGCATGGCAAAGACATTTTTGTAGCAGGAAAGGAAAATTTAGTTCATACAAACTAAAATGTAATGAAACCCACTTATGTAGTACTACTACTTCCGTTAGTTAACCGCTATGTTATTGAAATTTTTACCAATTTTACACAAAAGTTTCCGTCCATTTAACCCGTTAAGTATTATCTGATCTTCACGTTGGTTTGTACGCTTTTTCTTCATCATAAACTCAAACTTTGTTTAAAATTTTGCGGGTTATTATTTTGACCTACAGAGCCGCAACAAAATTGGTTAAAATTTTATTTTTGGTCCATTTCATCCCCTGAACATTTCACGATCATCACCAAAAACTAATCATTTCTATTCTGGCCCGAACCCAACCTCCTTAAAAAAATTCGTTACAATCGGTCCATAATTGCGGCCTTAAGCTTGTTTACAATTTTTAATGGACGGACACACATCGCTAAATCGCTTTATCTCGTCGAGATATGAATTTTGGCATACCAAATAAGGGGTCTAGGACGAATATTTCGTGGTGTTACATAAACTTTTGGAGAGACAATATGTAGCATGGGATAAAAATGTGGTTCTCTAGACAGAACCCATTATATATTAGGCAGGAGGCCCGTTATCTAGCAAACAGTTTATTGCAATTTACATCAGAGGAAAGGTCAGTAGTTTTTTTCCATATGTAGGCTACTTTGCGAAATATATATGTCCTCAAGGAATTAAAATATCGAAAATAAAATTTTTATATTTTCCATACAAAAGTAATGGTCTATTTCACCCGCTAAAGAATTGTAGGCATCTTTTTCGACCTATACTCTTACCCGGTGCAAAATTTCGTGACTATTGATGTATAATTGCGACTTCTAGCGAGTTTATTATTACACTACAAACAAATAACGGAATATATTAGGCTGTAACTCTGTTATCTGATTATGCACACCAACATAATTGGCTTCAATTGAAAGGTCAAGCGTTCCTCTTCCAAGTATAGCTTACTTGCCCGAAATGTCTCTTCCAGGAATAAAGATATAAGCTGTGTACTAAAATTGTTCACGATTTTCAAAGTTTTGGTCCATTTAACCCTCTAAATATCATCCGATCGCCATCTCAAATTGCAAGCTTCTCCTTTGTGATATATTCTTACCTTATTTAAAATTACGCTTTGATCGGACTATTATTGAGACCTACAGAGCAGCTAGAAAATTGAATAAATATTATGTTTTTGGTCCATTTCACCCGCTAAATATTTCACGATCATCACCAATAAGAATAGGGATCTATTCTGATCTGAACCCGACCTCCGTACAAAATTTTGTGACGATCGGTCCATAATTGCGCCCCGGAGCGTGTTTACAATTTATAATGGACAGACGGACGGACGGACACACATCTCAAAATCGCTTTACCTCGTCGAGATATGAAGATTGGTATACCACATTGGGGGTCTCAGACGAATATTTCGCGGTGTTACATGAATTTTTACCAAAACAAACTTATAATACCCTTTTCCACATTGTGGTATAGGGTATAATTATATATATGTATGTAGTAATATGATGATAAAATTAGTGAGAAACAAACGGTTATGTTAACTTGATTATGTCGAGCGTCCCTATATCTAGTTTTCAGTTAAATATTTGCTTATAATGACTTAAAACAAGTAAAAAAGTATCAGTCGGCTTTGCCGACAGAGATATACCCTCAGCCTGTGCAAATTGAAACACTTTCTTCACAAAAAACGTTTGTATTTAGGGGGTTTCAAAATTTTGGTCGTATGAACCGACAAAAATGTTGATTAGGATTAAAGTTCAAAATGTTTGCGGAAAAGGTACTTAAAGGAATGGACCGACATAGACCATGGGGGTGCCATAGGGGGTTTTTACACCCTTCGGGCTGTTTTCTCAAGAAGTATGGACTTGCCCCTGAAACAACTTTTACCATCGTAATTGAGGCAGCGAATGTAAGTTGCTACAACAAAAATCAAAGTGATTCAATAGCAGGTCTTTAAGTGAACTTATCCAAAATTTTGTGTGGGAGGTACGGGATGGAGAGGACAAATATAGTCCATATTCGAACCTGATCTATATCTGGTAGATATTATGAGAATGTGTAAAGTATGGACCAAATCGGTCACTCCCATCAAGAGTTATCGTGCGCACAATTTTTCGGAATATTTTTGAACTTTTGTGGGGGAGGTACCGGAAGGAGTGGACCGATATAATCCACCTTTTAACTTGCACTAAGTTTGGACAAAATATTACGAAAGCCAAATTTTGGATCGAAACGGCATTTCCGTTCGAGAATTATCTTGCGCTTCCACCCATTAACGTGGTGTCATAGGGTTTGTTTTTCAACTTTCAGGCTATTATTTCAGGAAGTATGGACTTGCCCCTGAGGAAACTTGTACCTTCGTATAGGGGACACTGAATACAAGATGTTACAACAAAAACCAAGGCGATTAGAGAGCAGGTCCTAAACTGAACTTTTCCGAAATTTTGTGTGGGAGGTACTCGAAGGAGTTTACCGATTGAGTCCATATTGGAACCTCATCTAAGTCTGGTAGAAATTTCATAATGTGCAAAGTTTACACCAAATCGGTTACTTCCTTCAAGAGTTATCGTACGCCCAAATTTTCCGAACATTTTCGAACTTTTGTGGGGGAGGTACCGGAAGGAGTGGACCGATATAATCCATCTTTGAACTTGAACTAAGTTTGGACAAAATATTACGAAAGCCAAATTTTGGACCGAATCGGCAGATCCGTTCGAGAGTTATCTTGCGCTCCAACCACTACACACGGTGTTATAGGGTTTTTTGTAACTTTCAGGCCATTTCCTCAGGAAGTATGGACTTGCCCCTAATGGAATTTACAGCGTCGTATAGAGGACAGCGAATACAACTTGCGTAAACAAAAATCAAAGCGATTCGAGACCAGGTCCTAAACTGAACTTTTCCGAAATTTTGTGTGGGAGGTACCCGAAGGAGTGGACCGATTGAGTCCATATTGGAACCTCATCTAAGTTTGGTAGAAATTACACGATGTGCAAAGTATGGACCAAATCGGTTATTCCCTTCGAGAGATATCGTGCGCACAAGTTTTGCGACAATTTTTGAACATTTGTGGGGGAGGTATCTGAAGGAGTGGACCTATATGGCCCATCTTCGAACTTAAATCGAATCTGGACAAAATATTTCGATACCCAAAATTTGAACCGAATCGATTGATCCGTTCGAGAGTTATCGTGCGCACCAGCCAGCCAGACAGACAGACGGACAGACAGACAGACAGACGGACGGACATTGCTAGATCTACTCAAAATTGTCTGAAACGGATATCGTACAAACATACTTGGGGTCTAAAACCATTATTTCGATGAGGCACATTTTTGGTCGTATCAAAGTGTAAATACCCTCTTTAGCCTAAAGGCTGAGGGTATAACAAGTAAAAAAGTATAAGTCGGCTTTGACTGAGAAATACCCTCAGCCTGTGCAAATTGAAACACTTTTTTCACAATAAACGTATGTATTTAGGGGTTTCAAAATTTTGGTCGTATGAACCGACAAAAATTTTGATTACGATTAAAGTTCAAAAAGTTTGCGTAAAAAGTACTTAAAGGAATGGACCGGCATAGACCATGGGGATGCCATAGGGGTTTTTACACCCTTCAGGCTGTGTTCTCAAGAGGTATGGACTTTTCCCTAAAACAACTTTTACCATCGTAATTGAGGCAGCGAATATAAGTTGTTTCAACAAAAAATCAAAGTGATTCAATAGCAGGTCTTAAAGTGAACTTATCCAAAATTTTGTGTGGGAGGTACGGGATGGAGTTGACAAATATAGTCCACATTCAAACCTGATCTGTATCTGGTAGATATTATGAGAATGTGTGAAGTATGGACCAAATCGGTCACTCCCATCAAGAGTTATCGCTTGCACAATTTTTCCGAACATTTTTGACCATTTGTGGGGTAGGTACCTGAAGTAGTGGACCGATATGGCTTATCTTCGGACTTAAACTAAGTTTGGAAACAATATTACGAGTACGAAGGCCAAATTTTGGCCGGAATCGGCATATCCGTTCGAGAATTATCTTGCGCTTCCAGCCATAAACATGGTGTCATAGGGTTTGTTTTTCAACTTTCAGACTATTTTCTCAGGAAGTATGGATTGCCCCTGAGGAAACTTGTACCATCGTATAGGGGACAGTGAATACAAGATGTTACAACAAAAACCAAAGCGATTCGAGAGCAGGTCCTAAACTGAACTTTTCCTAAATTTTGTGTGGGAGGTACTCGAAGGAGTTAACCGATTGAGTCCATATTGGAACCTCATCTATGTCTGGTAGAAATTTCATAACGTACAAAGTATCGACCAAATCGGTTACTTCCTTCTGGAAGTATCGTATGCAGAAATTTTCCCGACATTTTCGAACTTTTGTGGGTGAGGTACCGAAAGGAGTGGACCGACATAATCAATCTTTGAACTTGAACAACAATGAACAACAACAACAACAATGCAACAATGAACAACGGCACCATGTAACAACAAATTTCACTAAAATATTGATGGCGATGCTAATGCTATTTGATATTGTCGCTATAATAAAATAGCATCGTACACGCATACTCATATTTTGCAGCACACATGAGCAACACATATCAGAAAAGAGAAGCAACAAAGTTTCAACGGCTTAGCCATGTTTTCAGCAAACAATTGTTTTTGAGATCAGGGTTACCAGTGCAATGCATTAAAAATAACGAAATAATTAATTCTATTTTTTCGTTCAAAGGACATGTGAATTTTTGGTGAAGCTGTTCAATACATATATACTTTATTATTTTTAAACAATAACAATTAGCATTCTTTAGGTTCTACCATATGATGGAGGCATGTTGACATTAAATGACACCTTTTTATAACCTACACCACTATGTGGTAAGGGGTATTATGTGTAAGTGCATTTGTATGTAACATACAAAAGGAAGCGAGATAGACCCATAGTTCCTTCTAGGGATATACATAGAATCACTTTCTGAGTCGATTTATGCATGTCCGTCCGTCCGTTCGCAACATACAGGTCGCATTTGTTGACCGATTTCGCTGAAAATTGGGGAATACCATTTTTTTATCCGTCGGAAGAACGCTATTGCTTTTGGTGAAAATCGGATCAGATTTGGATATAGCTCCCATATATATTTTCGCCCGATTTCACGTATTTGCTGCACCAAACACGCTATATACGTCCAATTTTGATGAAATTTTGAATGTGTGACTGAATTTTGTCTATAAATAAGTGTGCAAAATTATATTGAAATCGGTCCGGATTTGGATATAGCTCCCATATATATTTTCGGCCGATTTCACGTATTTCCTGTACCACAAACGCTATATATGTCCGATTTCGATGAAATTTGGAATGTGTGACTGAATTCAGTCAAGAAATAAATGAGCCAAATTATATCGAAATCGGTTGAGATTTGGATATAGCTCCCATATATATGTTCGCTCGATTTCACGTATTTGCTGCACCAAACACGCTATATACGTCCGATTTTGATGAAATTTGGAATGTGTGACTGAATTCAGTCTAGAAATAAATGTGCCAAATTATATCGAAATCGGTTCAGATTTGGATATAGCACCCATATATATTTTCGGCCGATTTCGTTTTTTTTTTTCTGCTCCAAACACGATATATAAGTCCGATTTCAATGATATTTGGAATGTGTGACTGAATTCGGTCTGGAAATAAATGTGCCAAATTATATCAAAATCGGTTAAGATCTAGATATAGCTCCGATTTATATTTTACATATTCACAGTGGTGTAGGGTATCATATAGTCGGGCCCGCCCGACTTTGATCCTTTCCTCACTGGTTTATTACTGCGTTGGAAACCCTAATCACTGAGAACACCTTCGAAATAAGCAAAAATGTACAAAAATAAATGTGCTTTCGTTTTCATATTTAGCCGTTTGTGTGAATATTGTGTAGCAGTTGAAGTGTACAGCTAATGCTAATGTTTTTAGATGCTTACTTTTAAACCCTGATCATACTCCATATAGGAGTGTTAAACGCGAAGCATTGTACACTAAGACGTTCTAAGTAAGAATCAAAAGATTGATTTCTGAGTTCTAAGTAAAAATCAAAAGATCGAAAGATCGATTTTTAAGTGTTAACCAAAAATCAAAAGATCGAAAAGTCGACTTTTGCTTGGTAATACGTATCCCTACACTAGAGTTGTGCCAAAGGAACTATATGGAACTATCTCGTTCACTTCGCAGTTCCAATGGCCCACATTTTTTCTTTGAACAAACTGCGTATACTTAACATCACACCTTACATTTCATGATGTTGCCCATACGTTTTGGAACTAGTACAAGGAACTAGGAACTAGATTACCCAACTCTACCCTACACCCTATATGATAATAGGAGGTTGTCAAAAAGTTATAACTCTAGTGCGTATACGCATGAACATTATTTTACTTGATATACATCTTACTTATACGCTCCCAATGGCTTAAATGGGTTACCACCCCTTAAGGTAAGGTCACATTAGGCAAATATTTGCTCCAGCGACAGTCCGTGTGCGCTTACTGAGAGCAAGTGAGCGTAAAAAATGCATTGAAATTTATGCTCACTTTTTTTCAGAGAGCCCACACTGACTTTAATTAGTTGCGTTTTTTACATAGAAAGCATTTTTCCATGAGCCGAACTTAGAAAAGATTTCCAAGCGCGGAAGCGTTTTGCTTTTGACCAAGGCATCAAAAGATTGGTCCAATGGATGGTGGTTGGACAAGAACAAAATTAATATTCAAATTCAAAACCGGTCCCAAGTGCGGTTGAGGAAGGAGGAGGGTGTACTTATTATCTCAATGTACCAAAAAAAAAAGAGATTCCCTCACACCGCACAATGTCGCGGGTTCATATTAACTGTGGCCAAAAATAGAAGGAATTGTCGTAGGTACATCAATTTTGGTACACGAACCTATTATTGATTTACAATCTTCAGGTATTTTCAATGTTTTAGACACAATGACCAACCGAAAGTATTCAAATTCCTGATGGCCCACAGGGTCTCTAACAAAAATTTCATCACGCCATAACGCGGAAGTTCGACGCACGGCGGATCTGTCCTTCGGGGTTCATAACCAAGGCCTTTCTTCCCCAAGAGGAATTTTCCGTGCCCCAGACTTTCACCTCCATTTTGTTGCACAGTGTTATCTAATCTAATCTAAAAAATGTGTTCAGCTAGGTGAAAGGTACCACTTACGGGGCTATATGAAAGAGTCAACCTATCATTAAGTTTTTTGGCGGAAAAGTTTTATAGCAGCAGGGAACTTCAAGAGTCAATTTGAGGTTAGTTTCATCAAAACAATGTAGACCCTCAAAAATGGACCCATGTTGACGAATTTTAGTGAAGAAATTTCGTAACCACTGAAAATTCCCGAAAATCGGGAGGTACAGTTATATGGGAGGATATACCAAAACATGGACCTATTTTGACGATTATTTTTGAATAGATAAAATTGTAGCTAACATTCTCAAAATACCGATCATTAAAACTAGTTCGTTTAAAAACTGTAGCTAAAATTCTCAAAATACCGAAAATCGGCAGGTATTGTTATATGGGGGCTATACCAAAACATGGACCTATGTTGACGATGTTTGGTGGAGATGTTTTAAGATCACTGAGAACCTCAAATGTCAAATTACTGCTAGATCGGTTACAAATTGTAGCTAAAATTCTCAAAATACCGAAAATCGGGAGGTACCGATAAATGGGGGCTATATGAAAACATGGACCTATGTTGACGATGTTTCGTGGAGATGTTTCATGGCAACAGAGAACCTCAAATGTCAAATTACAGCTAGTTCGGTTAAAAAGTGTAACTAAAATGCTCAAAATACCGAAAATCGGAAGGTACGGTTATAAGGGGGCCATACCAAAACATGGACCTATGTTGACAATGTTTGGTGGAGATATTTCCTGACCGCTCAGAACCTCAACTGTCAAATTGCAGATAGTTCGGTTATAAATTGTGGCTAAAATTCGGGAGGTACCGTTATATGGGGGCTATACCAAAATATGGACCTATGCCCATATCCTTTGGGATATAAGTTTGTTGGTCACTAGGAACCCTAAGTGCGAAATTATAGCTACTTCGGTCTGCAAATGTGGCGAAGAACGTTAAAATACCTCAAATCCGGAGGTACCGTTACATGGGGGCTATACCAAGGAGTGGACCGATATAGCCCATCTGCGAACTTGACCTGCCTATTGAAAAAAGACCCTCGGGTGCAAAATTTCAGCACTCTATCTCAATTATTGCGGACGCTAGAGTGATTACAACGGACGGACAGATGGACATGGCTAGATCGTCTTTGAATTTTATCCTGATCAAAAATATATACTTTATAGGGTCGCAAATGATTAGTTCGATGTGTTACAAACGGAATGACAATCTTAATGGAGGGTATAAAAACACAAAAATACGTATTAACTAAAATTGTCGGATTTAAATCCTCATATAGCAAAAACTACTGCACGTATCAGTACCAAAATTCAGATTCTTCTTAATTAATATGTTTTCTATCATTCCTATCAATAAATTTGTTCAACGAAGTATTTAGTTTTTACCATTTTTGGCCACGATCGTGACAATGTGCACCGTGGTGCCCATCATATTTTCAGGTTTGTTGTCAGGGCACCGACTGCAATAGAACGAAGTAGCAGGCTTAGTTGCAAAGTCCTAATCATGGTAATTGAGAGCTATCATAACTATGTAACTCTACAATTACAGTCACGGTGATACGGCAGTAGTGAAGCTGGAAGAAGTTTTGAGAAGAGCATTGATGCTAGCCTTTGTGTACACGCCGCACAATGATTCAAGAAACGATTTTCCTGGCCAAAAATCAACATTTTGTTTTGTCACAGATATTTAACTTCTATATGGGATTCGATAGTAAAAATATTGAAACTAAGAAAACCAAAAAATTAAGTCAAAATATTGGAATGTGCGGGCATGGAGTGCCCCTAAAGACGAACATTTTTCCCATGTTTGAGAAATACGTAATTTTGCAAACTTCTGGAGGTAGAAATAGCTATTTCTCGGAATCTTTAACAGATATTGTGTTCATTGTTTTTTGTAAGGTAGGTAGGACTCTGGCCTTTAAAAATCGTTTTAGTATATTACCGTAGCGTTTAAACTTCATGAGCTATTTAATTTTTACTCAGGTACTAATTTTTTTGAAATTCGAAATTTAGTGGACTAGAACTTTTGTGGAACAACGTGGAACAAAGTTTTGTTTTCACAGAAAGATGCCCGAAGGTCTCCTCTTTCAGCTTATATATACTTTTGTACCCGTCCCGTTCCGCCCGTTTAACACTTTTATTGAAATTATGGGTAAAAATGTGTGTTTTTCTTTACTGTTTCCATATGAATAACAGCTTTTTGACACAAATTAACATTTTTTTGAGTATACGAGTTTTTATACGAATTATATAAGTTTTACGAAAACCGAAGGAGTATTTTTTTTTTAATTTAAAAAAAAATTAAATTTTTTTGTAAATTTTTCTTTTACAAATTTTTGAAAAAAAAATTTTCGACATTTTTTTAGTTTTTTTTTTTGTAATTTTATTGTTTATTTGTTGGCGTTTGACCATCTTTAATACATAGGAAGATATAAAAACCACAAAAACACTCATATTTTGATGAAAAATAGTTAAAAAACTCAAAAGTTTAACTTTCACCTTGAATTTCTCTGCAACTACCAGACCAAATTCGACCGCTTATAATTCGTCTGAAATAGAGTTTGGGAATTCCCGACTTTTTTTATTCCCGGGAAATCGGGAATACAAATTTCTCATTCCCGGGAACCCGGGAATTCCCGGGACTATGAGAAATCGAGTTTGTGGGGCATAGACGTGACAGAGAGTAAACATAAAGGAAATAAATACTCCTTATATGTAAAGTTGTATCATTCGTTATCTCTTTGGAACAATATGGAACAGTTTTAATACGCCAAAATCTTGAAAGTACCAATACATCATATATGGCAGCTGTTCAAGCCAACCAATTCTTCCTGACTAATTTGCGGAGATTTTAGCTTTGTTCCTTTACTTGTTTAATAATAAAAGTAGCAAAAGAGAGAAGTTCACTCTTCTATCAGAGAACTGTGAAAATTGCTCTCACGTAACAAGTTTTGCACAAAAGTAAAGAAACGGTAAAATAGTAGATCTGGCAGCAATGCCAAAAAACATGGCTGTTTAACAAAAATAACAAACAAAATAAATTTCACCGTTTTTTATTTCACTGGTTTAAATTTTTTATTTTATTTCATTTTATTTTGCTTTGACAAAGCGGGTAGTTTTCTTTTTTCCTTTTGCCTTAATTGTCAAATAAATGTCAAATCAGCAGTTTGATAGATTTTCCACTTTTTACACAACGAAATTTGTCGAGCAGAAAGTAGTAAAAGAGAAAGACATTTTGGCTCTCTCTCACTCTCTTAAAAATTGCTTCCTGTTTTACTAGTTTTTGGGGTTAAGGAACGCTTTCCTAGTTAAAAATGGAAAACAATAAGAAACTTTAACGTAAAGGAACAAATCTTATATAAATTGCTATTTCCCACGACCATCGTCGCAAAGGCTTCCTTCTTATCAAAGAGTGCTGTGCGACTCTATTTTTTAGGTCAATGATATGGGGAGTTCTTTTTATGGTTCAAAGGGCATGTCGATCATAGAATAAATCCGTTGATAATAGATTTTTACAAGGTTGACCTTTTGTGTACAAAGCTTTACAATTGCACCACGGTGGCACCAAAGTTATAGGGGCGTATTTATATGAACATACGTACTATAGTTAATACTGACTTCCATTCCTAATATCCACGATCTGCCACTTGCACATTATACAGTTTTTAATATTACATACAATAATTTTGGAGAAAACAACAATTCGGATCGATCACAGAGTTTATATCTTAGCAAATAAATATACTTCAAGAATGCCATTAATAAAAATGTGGACTAGAACAACAAGGAAATGGCTCCAAAAGGTTCAGAATTATTGAGGTTATACAGACTTCGAATTCCAGAAAAAACAATAATTATTGAGAGGACCAAAATGTATGTACTTTACACGAATTATCGCGATTTTTACTATAGACCATAAGTTTGTTACAAATGATCGGGAATTACGAATTATCGGGACATGAATAATCGCTATTCCACTATATTTTTAACATTAAATAACTATAAGAGAAATAATATAAGACTTATATACGAAAAATACACCGTATTCCCGGGAATTTCAAAAAAATTTCCCGGGAAATCCCTTCCGAAAAAATCGAGAATTCCCGGGAAATCCCGGGTCGGGAATTCCCGACCAGAAACTCTAGTCTGAAAGCTGATTGTGTTGTCCGTATAACAAAAAAGAATTGTGAAAATATCTTTATCCGTTCAAAAGTTACAGAATTTTGACCAGGAAAAAACGATTCTGAACCCCTGTGCGCCGTATGAAGTGCCGGACCAGTAAATTGGTGCGCCAACTAGTGGACTGCAACGGGCAGTCGCAGTTGCGTTGGTGCGTTGTGATGCAAATGCTTATCTTTTCCACTGGAATAGCAGTGGCACCTCTGTGAGAGGCGAGTGCATACTCGGTTTTTTATTGGTTAATAATCTGCAAGTATGCAAGAGGGAAAATACGACCACCATCCGGAATAGGGAAAGAGAACAGGTGATATACCTCACACTAACAAATGTAGAGAATACGTCTATATCGGGCTGGAGGGTATAGGAGTAGTGCTCCTTTTTGGACCACAGGGCGGTACACTTTCATGTGCCTTTATAGATATTAAAGGCAACCGCCTCATTGGATTCCCAGAAAAACCTACGGCACGCACAGAAAAAATATTTTTCGCTTTTGTTGGAACAAAAATATATGTTTTGGTTCCAAAAATGTATTTGTTTTGTTCAAACATTGTAATCCAAATCCAAAAATACCATATTTTGTTCCAAACATAGAAAACAAAAACAACTTTCGAATTTCCGCAATATTGTTAAAATCGTTAACAATACCGATTGTAGGTACTATCATAATCTAATTTTGTTTACAAAAAGTATTGTCAATACAGAAAACCAGCCCAGAAATTTTTGATTTGAGTGCATATACTTCTCATATACATTTTTCGCATAACTTGGATATAAATGTCGCGTATAATATTGCAATCATTGATGAACACAATACATGGTTTGCTGCATTGGCTGACAACAAAGACAAACAAAAAGCCACAAGAACCCACCACAACATAAGGAATAATTAAACACCATAACAAACATGAAAAGGAAAGAAGAATGAAACAAAACAGAAACAAATAAAAACAATAGTCTCACAAGTACATACACACAAAAACAAAGGTAAAGGCAGCATGTCATACAAACACACCACAACTCACCAAAATTGTTTTTTCAACACGGCATCGAATAGCGAGAGAAGAGAAACAAATTTTCGAAGAAAAGAGAGAAATATTGTTCAGTTGACACAAACTATTTTTGGATTTACAATACTACATGAGGAATCCAACAATATGTTAACAATACATATTTTGCTCTTGGAATATTGTTGGATCAAACATATTTTTTTCTCTGCGTGTGGAAGGAATTCAACTTTCTAGCCTTTTCAAGGTTGTTAATAAATAATTTAAGAATTTCTTGTGAGGCCAATACTTTTCAACGCTAAAAACCTCCTGGACCGGATGGTGTCATTCCAGCGATACTTCAGAATGCCCAACCTCTCTTGAGCACCATATTGAGAGTGAGTTTTAGGGCTTATCTGCTATTGAAGCACATAATAGTGACTATTATTCTCAAACTGGGAAGCTATGCCACTCATTACCGAAGGAGTTCAGACCGATAAGTCCTTCCTTCTATCTACTATAAACATTCTTACACAAATCGTTACCTTATAAGCAATTCGCAACATGCTTATGTAAAAAAGAAATCTCCAAAACAGCGTTACCTATGGACAGAAGAGAACAAGAATGGCTCACATCACACCTTGAATATTTTTCCAGACTTAGAAGGAGCTTTCAATAATGTGAAAGTGGAATCTATTCATTGAGCTCTAGAGGTACTGTGTGTCCCATCAATCCAAACCAATTGATATAATGCTGGAAAGCAGACTAAAGCAGTCTAGCAGTCACTAGAGCAGAGTCGCGCTGTCTTTGCAAAGAAGTATAGTGAGGGCGCCCACTGAGTTGATTTTGCATTTGCTTCTTTCTCTCACGTACAGTGTATGTGTAAATAAACAAACGATGAATATCATGTGGTTGTTGTTTTTTTCACCCATGCATACACATATGCTGTAGTATTGATGGAAATATTATGGGCGACGCTGCACTAGAGGCAACCCACAGGAAGCACTTTATTATGGCTTCTGGTGGTGAATGGGATACTCAAAGAATTTGATAGACTTGAAAGGGGGGTAGTTGCCTATGCAGATGACGTTGTCGTTGTGGAAAATGTGGAAAATGTGGAAAATGTTTGTCTAAGCTGACTGAACTGGATGGCTTTGGTGTGAATCCAGCAAAGCCGGAGTTGGTACTATTCACCAGGAAAAAAATATCGCTGGATTTGGATGGTGTGCAATTGAATCTCTCTACAGAGGCGAAATACCTGGGAGCGGTCCTTGCCCATCGGCTAAGATGGAACTGGAACACTGTAGAGCGCACCAAGAGGGGTCTAATTGCACTTTATTTCTGTTAGGACTCCAAAGGACAAAGTTGGGGTCTCAGACGGCATGTAATACAGTGGCAGTATAGGACAGTGGTCAGCCCTATATTAAATATTTTTACCGATGGTTCGACAATGGAAGAAGGCACGGGATTTTGTGTGTACAACAACAACTTTGTTGTGCTGAAAGCCTTAGAACTAGAAGTAGGAATGACAGGCCTCGCAGATATGTTTTTCAGGCAGAAATCTTTGTTGTGCTGAAAGCCTTAGAACTAGAAGAAGGAATGACAGACCTTGCAGATAGGATAGTTATGGTATACGTGGATAACCAGGCTGCTCTAAAGGTGCTAGGATCCCATACTTACTTACTGGACCCACTAGAGAACATTTGTTCCATAAGCCGAACTAAGAAAAGATCTCCAACTCTTTTTGTAAAATGTTTCGCTTTCTAGAATACCGCGCCTTTTCATCTCTTCATCCACTTGTTTTCTACATCTAAGCTTAGGTCTGCCAATTCTGAGTGCACCGCCATGTGGCATGTATTTATACGCCTTTTTAGCCGGATCATCATAGCTCATTCTTATGATATGACCTAGCAAACGCAAACGTTGCATCTCAATACGTTTATCTATACTGATATCATTGTATGAGTATAGCAGATGCAGCTCGCGGTTCATACGACGTCGATATTCACCGTCAAAGCAGATTTCCCAAGTACCCACCTTCTCACCGTTTACCGCCAGACCCACTTTAGCAGATTCTCCTTCGACCTTTATAAAGATATCAGTTACTTCTTTTACTGATCGTCCCATGATGTCTATATCATCAGCATAAGCAAGTAACATGTGGCTATTGGTGTAGATTGTGCCACTTCTTTTGACCTTCGCATCTCAGCAGAA
This sequence comes from Musca autumnalis, assembly GCF_047663935.1. Lineage (NCBI taxonomy): Eukaryota > Metazoa > Arthropoda > Insecta > Diptera > Muscidae > Musca > Musca autumnalis. The sequence continues at coordinate 113,964 of NW_027411820.1, forward strand.
TGTTGAAAAGGTTACACAAGTGGCCGTCACCTTGTCTGAAAACTCTTTTGGATGTAAACTCTTCGGAGAGGTTCTTTCCTATTTCAACTGAGGACCGAGTATCAGTTAATGTCATTCTACAAAGCCGAATGAGCATTGCAGGGATACCAAATTCAGACTTGGCTTGGAATTTTTTTGAACGTAGGGTATGGCCCAATTATTTCATTGTCCATAGGCATTAGTCGTTCGCACATTATTCCTGACACTATCTTGGAGAAGACTTATACCCCTATAGTTAGCGCATACAGTCTTATCTCCCTTCTTGTGGACAGGGCACAGGATGCTTGGGTTCCAATCGTCGGGTACTCGTTCTTCCTGCCGGATTGTGCTAACTAGCGGAAGAATACACCTTATGAGCGTGTCGCTTTCGGTTTTGAACAGCTGGTAAGCCATCGGCTCCTGCTGCCTTATTATTCTTCAGCCGGTTTATTGCTGTCTTTACCTCATCGTGGCTGGTCGGTATACATTTAATACCATCTTCTGGGATTGGATCTGTGGTATTTTCGCCGTCTTCGCTATTATCGGATAACAACAATTTGGTGAAATGTTCTTTCCATATCCTGAGCACACTACCTGTATCAGTAACCAAATTACCTTGCTGGTCTCTAGAGGAGGATGTGCCTGTACTCTTTGTTACTCTTTGGTAGAACTTTCGGACTTCATTCTGGATGTTGTACATCTCGATTTTTTCACACTCCCGCTTTCCCATCTCTCTCTTTTTCCTAGGGAAAAGACGTTTCTCATATCTCATTTTCTCCCGATATCTCTCTCGGGCGCTACGCGTTGCTACGGATTGTAAAGTAGCCCTATATGCCGCATTTTTCTCTTCGGTGGCAGTACGACACCCCTGATCATACCATGGATTCCTTGGTGGAGGTCTCTGGTATCCAAGTATGGATTTTGCGGCTATTTGCATAGAGTAGGGAATATTTTACCATTGTGCTGATATGTTATCGCGACGAGGAGTGCTTTCATTAAGCAATTGGGCTAGTTGGGTGGAATATGATGTGGCTATATGTTGTGTTTGCAGCTTACCGATGTCCAACTTCCGCGTTGTATATGTTCGTGCTTTATTTGCAACGTTTAGACGGGTACGAACCTTTGCTGCTACAAGGTATGTTTGCTCCTCAGATCGATAGTACAACCAACGCGTTCGATGAATGACATCCATCTATCACAACGTGATCAATTTGATTACTTGTTCTTTGATCTGTTGGGCCAAAGATATTCTCCTTTCCAATTTTGGCATTAAAATCGCCTGAATAATTTTAATGTCATGGGCAGGGTAATGGTCACAAGTTTCTTTTAAGCGCTCGTAAAATAAATCGTTGGCCTGTTCGTCCTTGTCTTCAGTTGGTACATGAGCGCACATAAAGCTGATGCTGTGCAATTTGCTTTTAATCGAATTGTAGCGAGTCTTTCATTCACTGGGGTGAAGTTGGAGAGCAGATGTTTTAACCTCCGACTAACTACAAATCCGCAACCAAACTCATGCTATTTTAGGTGTTGTTGTGATGCCTTTCCCAATCCATTGAATTTCCTGTATGGAAGTTATACCGGCCTTGTATTTTTCAAGTACAGCGTGCGTAGGCCGCACCTTCTCTATAAAGAGTGCGAACATTCCAGGTGCAGATTCGTAGATCATGGTCAACTTTAGATGGGTTTGTTTTTCTTTTCTTTCGTTTTTTCATAGTAGGCTGCTTTTTCTAGGGGAGGGTTACAAACCCGACGCCCAAAACAGAAGTTTTTAACGTTCTTATGGATGAACGCGCGGCACATGTTAGCTCACTACCATTAACGGGTGTCAACTTGAAAGAGGGACTAAGATAAATCCTGGGATTTACCATGTTAAAGCCGGCCAGGACCGTTCCTTGGTCACCCAATTCCCACACTATTAAATCTAAGATCTAAAACTGTTCAAAATTAAGTAAATGCAATATGGACGTTATGTTTGGATGGGTACCAGGGCACAGCAATGTTGATTGAAATGAGACAGTTGATGAACTGACAAGACAAGGTACCCAGTCCTTTGGGTAGAGGGATGTGTCCAGCCACCGCTTTGCTTCTTCCCTAACAAACCCAGTGAGGTCTATGCAGAGAAACCCGTAAGGATTTGGCAAGGCGCACCTGGTTGTAAGTTATCGAAGTCAATCTGACCTTGAATCTCTGAGCATAGAACTGCGTCATTTCTCTCACGACGTAAATCAGAATCGCTGTAGAGGTCACTACTGGTCAATGCACATCCACCTGTTATATCTACTCTCCTTCTACCTCTTTTCTGTTTTCTCTCATCCTTTTCCACACAACCAGAAGGACCACTGGTCTTAGAGTAAAGTGGCTACCAACAACCACATCCTATACAAACTCATACATCTGTCCATTCCCTCCGATCATCGGGTAGCTGACAGAAGTTTCCGGGACATCATCACTGCTGCATACCTACTGGTCGAATACCCGAAATCAGACCAAATTTCTCTGCATAGGCGACGGGATTAAGCGGGATGATCTACATTGTAAACCCTGAAGAAACAAGAGTTAGAGAACATACTTTTGAACTCCACAGGCTAATAAACAAACATAAGCGGAAAAAGAGGCTAGACCACCTGAAGCAATACAACATTGGTACTGTGTTAAGTAAATTGTAAGGATGAAAGAACGGATCTTACTTTCAGCGGCGTAGCAGTGACAGATTTGAAGAGATACGCGTGTTACTTTAACCGGCAGCTAGGAGTCTAGGAGATGGGAGTCTGCTATGCCGTATTAAATGAGCAGACGCAGCCGAGTAGGTACTACCCCAATTTACGATGGGCGATGATGCAGACAAAATCGTATCTGACGTGCCAAGTGAAAAGCCTTAGGCGTAGGAAATAATTGACCAGGTTGTCTTCTTAAGGCAAAATTCAACTATAAATCGGCTTACAAAGACCTTTAATTTCAAAAGTCATCCAACCCAGTCCCCAAGTACGACATTCATACTGTATCTCTGTATTGCCTGAGCAATAACGTCAATGTGAATGCTATCTAAGCTTGCCTGATAGACTCGTTGGTCTAGAGGTTCTCTTTTATACTTTTGTACCTCTCTCTCTAGATCATATACCTCCGGATCCAGATCTCCTGACGTGCCCTCCATTAAATCGTGACATAGATGCTTAATGAGCATTGCTCACTGCATCCAAGTGGGTACTGCATCGGCAACATCTTGTTGTGCTGCGCACCGGTAAAAGCGTCGTCTCCTCATTAAGATGGTCCACTGGTGTCATGAGGAGTCACCCTGTTACAATCCTCAGGGTGCCATTCGGGCAGGTTTCAATCTTCTTCCACCGCTAACACTTGCATACCGCGGTGGTGCCGCATAGCTTACCACAGTCCGGCCTATTGCATTGTAAGAGGTCATAAAGGTTCCTTTGTCAGCACCCCAAGTGCTGCCGGCCAGCGACTTGAGGACTTTGTTCCTACTTTTGATCTTATCGAAAATAGCTGTGGCTTGAGCGTACGACTTAAACATGCCATCGAACGTTACACCCAATACTTTTGGGTAGTTTGTGTTCGGTACAGTACACCATCGACCAATATGTTCAGCCGTTCAAGTGGTGAACAGTGTAGCAGTGGATTCCTCAAATGGAAGAACTGAATCAAGTCACCTATGTAGATATTTAACCTATCACATATGTTATCGACGATAGGACCAAACGCCAAGATGGTACAATCATCCGACTACATTACGATCTCTATGCCATCTGGAGGGTGTGAAATTTCAGAGAGGTAAAAGTAAAACAGTTCCAGGAAACTCCCTGTTTCACTCCACGGGGTTTGGACTTATTGTCTCTGAATTCCACAAACGACTGGCATCCGCACATTTAGTTGATCAGCCAAGATTTCAACCATGGCTGGAGAGTAGTCTTCTCTATATCCTCGAATAGCTTGGCATGGTTGTCGGTATCGAAAGCCATCGATAGGTAAGAGTCACCATGACTGTTTGGTCACACGGCCTGTTCTGGTTCAGTCCTATACTGATATGTGCGGATATGGCGTCTAATGCTGTTGGGCAACTTGAAAACAGCTTCTCATCGTGGGGAGGAGTTGTGCCTCTAGGATCTTTGCTACGAGCGACAGGAGTGAAAACGGTTTGTGCGACTCACCTCTGCTGGCATCCTTACCAAGGATTCAGTAGCGGGACCACCGAGACAACTTTCCAAGCTTCAGGTACAATATGGGCGGGTAATGATAGTTTGAGTACACTTGTTAAATATTCCACTCCGGGTTCATCCAGTTGCTTAAGCATTACCATCGATGTTCGGTGTGGGTCCAACGCTTTGGATGATTTCGCGTTTCGGATTTGAGAGTAAGATCTTTAACTCTCGGGTCTTCAGGGTTGGTACGTCGCCTCTGTTGGAAAATGTGGTCTTATTTCGTGTATTCGACTAACAGGTATGTAGTGAGCGGCTGCTGCAGTGATGCTGTCTCGGAAAGTTCTCTCAGCTACCCGAGGATCTGAGGGAATGGCCAGCTATTTGAAGCGGCGATTGATAAAATCTCTGAACCCTTGCAAATCAGCTTTCCCATAGTTCAGGAAAGTACGGCGTTCAGAGATTATGAAATCGGGTGATTTATTTACGGAGACGATGATAGGGAGGGGGTCTGAGCCAAGGGAAATGAAGGGTTGCCAGGATTCGTCATGGTGATATCTGGCAAGCTGTGGCAATCTACTCTTATACTCGTATCAGATTCTTTATTTACCGTGCAAAACGTGGAGCTATGAATTTGCTCGACCAGCGCTGTACGCCTCTGGCCATTACCTAGGATAGAATGCCAAAGCTCATAATGAGCATTGAAGTCCCCAAGCACCAGACGGTTATTGCCCTCTAAAAGCGAACTTATATATACATATAACGCCGGGCACAGCTATTCATCGACGATATGTACACATTAAGCAGCTCTACCTCGGCAGGACTGCACTTTACTGCTACCTCCATACATTCCATATATGGGTCACTAGAGTCAAGCTCAAACGAGATAGGTCTGTACTGGACAGACTGGTGTATTAGGAAAGCAAGTCCTCCTCATCTGCTTCTTGTGCGTAACCATCACAGCGTTGCAAGCTACAGGTGGCGGTGAGCTTTGTTTCCTGGATCGCAGCGACCATGATGTAATTCCAACTCATAACGTCCACAATTTCGCTGACCTCATTGCTGAGACGGTTGCAATTGAATTGCAGAAATGGGCAGTTGAATAACAACTTCTGGTGATGCTACGTTTGGGGAGACTGCAGGGGCGTCGCGTATTCCGACGACGAAGAGTCAGATGACGATGTTGAAGACACACTGGGCAATGTTTTATCCAGGGTTTCGGAGTCGAGGTATTTTTGGCTCGACTCCGACTCCGACTCCAGGCGAGTTTTTTTCACGACTCCGACTCCGACTCAGACTCCGGGTCGACTCCGAGAGTGAATTCCTATACCACTAAAAATGAATAAAATGTGCACAATTTTTTTACTTTTTCCTATATTTTGGCCTAATGTGTTAGTTTTTCGTTACTTATTCATTAGAAAGTGCATTGGTTCGAGAGAAGTATCCCTTGTCCCGTATGGGATGTTGTGGAACAATGTTTTTTTTTATATTCTGGACGGATTTATTCCGCTTGAGAAAATCTTTAAGCTTTCAAAATATTTGAAAATGATGGGGCAATACAAATCGTAAGGGCTACATGCAATAAAATCTATAAACAATTTACGATTTAGTGTGTTTAGCCTTAAAAGGAGACCAATTGTAAAGCTCAGTAAAAGCCATTTTCATGATTTTTTTCCGAGAAAACTACGTAACATTTGGCGGAATTTTTTTTCCATCTGGAAGAAAAAAATATTACGAAGGACAATTAAAACGTGACAATATCGATTTCTTGGATATAGGAAACCTACATATAATTTTCGGTGGAACATTTTTGTAGAAAATTTCATTTTGTTTTACTTTATGAGTTCAAGAACAAAAAGGACATGGAAGAAACTAAGCTAGAAGGACAGCATATTTGACATAAAGGTTCGTCATTCCATTTAACTGAAAACATGTAATCTAAAAATGATGAAACAATATCTCCAAACAGAGATATAAAGCTATTTTCTCAATGATTGATGAGGGTCAATCAAAAAAATCATTATGTCATGATTCAGAAATTTCAGCTATGGGATCCTTTGGGGTTCTCAATTGGGGCCTTCATTCCCAAAAGGAATTTTCCTCCCCCAGATCTTAACTTCCGCTTTGTGTCACAGTGTATTCAGTAAGATTTCCCATAGAGACCACAATGTCTTTAAAGAAGACAATGATGACTTCTCATAAGACCAGTAAGACTTCTGACGAAAGAGGTTAAAGGTCCAATCTTAATTCGATTGATAGAACTTTACTATTGTTTGCAAAAAATGTGAAGAATCAATTGGATCAACAAAATAGGGATGAATAGAATACACATCGGAGGATAATAAATACCCTTTGAATTGTCCTTTAACTTAGTATAATATATAATTTGCATATATATTTTCTTTTACCTTTCTTCTAAAATAAATAATCATTTTAAAGAAATGATCTTGTTCCAAATTTAAGGTTATATGTATATCTATAACGTAGAAAAAAAATTTTGCCCGGAGTCGGAGTCGAGTTATTTTTTTTCGACTCAGACTCCGACTCCGACTCCAGCAAAATTGCTCGACTCCGACTCGTAGACTCCGACTCCGACTCCGACTCCGAAACCCTGGTTTTATCACAGCAAGGTGCAACATACCTATGGCTATAATCCCGGAAATACACCCATTCCCTACATCTTAACGATACTGACGTGGATGCAGATCTGGCAAACGGAACAGATTCATATTGGAACGGGGTTCTTCTCTCTTCCGTCACGGACCAAAGGAACGCGAAACGGGCATTCCGGGATAAATTGCCGCTCCCATGGTGAAAAAATACACGAACACAAACACATAATTGTTAAGGTGACGGCACCCTGGTCGAAGATTCCTCAATCCGGTGGCAGGAACCGGCCGGAATTGTCTTGTTGGTGTGGTTAATGGTAATTCTTAAGCAACTGGAAACGGTCCTTAATCTATGGTTAAACATCCATTCCATTATTGATATGAAGGAAGTTCACCCTTGTTCCTTCTAAGCTGCAAGACGCTTTAACAGCCAATGACATATTTTGCACTCCATCCACTCTGAATATTCAATAAAGCCATCTTTAGTGTAGTACATACATAATACGAAGAAGGTAAATCCATAAAATGTTTCAGATTAAATGTTGTTCTTATTCAGGATTATTTTAGCTGTCATGATTTAACCAATTGCTTTTCCATGAAAGATAAATTTCATAAATGCTTGAAAGCAACATGTGTAATCTGCCTGTTTGTCTGTCACCTTTTGAACGTGTCGGATGTCAGGTTGTGTAATTATTTGTGGCATTTCGTTTTCGTCTGCTACTGCTTCTTCGTCGTCTTCTTCTTCTAAATGCTTGAGAAGAACAAGAGAAAGAAGTCATGCTGTTCATTTTACATTCGAAACACTTCACATGTTTAACATGACTTCATTCATGCATTTCCCAAAAGTGTTTTGACATTAAAAGCAATACAGCAGCAACAACAACAACCACAGCAGCAGCAGCAGAAGAAGTCACAACAAATCCATTTCAGTATTGCAAAACCTACACAACTTCGAATCAGCCAAGGAGAGAACACACCTTTGTTGGTCGTTCCACCACAGTTGGCTGATTTTCTTTATCTTCGTGTTTCTCCATTTCTCGTTCTGTTCCGTTTTGGTTGGGCTGCTGCTTGTTTGCCGGATAAGAGACAGGTTTTTTGTATTGTGTTTATTATCGATTTAAGACTATTTAAAAATGTACTTGAACTTTGACATGTTGTCATTATTTTTTTGTTTGTCTGACTATCAGTTTGTCGCTTGTTCAGGTTTAGTGCATAACAGAACAAAACATAGACGGCAAGAAAAACCCACTAACAATACACAATAAAGCTTACGATGGGCATGAGTGTGTGTTTTTGATGCTGTTCCTGTGTGTTATCACACTATTTTTGTTGTTATGCCTTGAATGCGTTTTCGCACACACACACACATGCTTTTGCACACGAATACCATCACTAAAAGCCAAGGACACTAACACCGCACAAAGCTTTAGTGAATAACAAAAGCCGAGCTATCAACATCTTTGCCTTGTCTTTTCCATTCAACTTGGTTGGCAGAATGACTGGCTGACTAGTTGGTTTCTTGGCTTGGTTGTTTGGTTTGCTAACAAAGTTTTTCAGCCGGAAACGGATGCCGGGATAAAAACTTATGGTTTTTTTAAGTTTATATATTTTTTTCTCTTCACTGAATGGTTATATCTTTTACTGTGAAGAAAACTACAAAACATTACCATTACCTCCAACTAAAAAAAAAACTGAAATATGAATAAAGAAAACGCTTTGAATACTTATTGTACTTATACGATGGTTGTGAACACATCATTACATTCATGGTTCTGTTTTATGTTTTCATGGTATTGAGAAATATAAAAAGCAAATATTCATATACTTAAATAAAAATATGTTGAGATATTTTTTTAAAGAACTAAGAAGTCATAACTGAGTGTTCCTAACAATAGATTTTCAATTAACAACAGAGTCCTAATTTTTAAAGCAAATTTTTCCAAGCAAAACCCAAGGCCAGAAGTGGGGATTTTAAAAGCAAATTTACTAAGCAACGCCCAAGCCTTAAGCCTGGATCTTAAAAGTAATATTTTCCACACCACCTAGGGTATAAACGTGGATTATTAAGACAATTTTTCTCCATGCCACTTAAGGCATAAGCGTGGATTTTTAAAGCAAATTTTTCTAAGCAACACATAAGGCATAAGCGTGGATTTTTAAAGCAAATTTTTCTAAGCAACACATAAGGCATAAGCGTGGATTTTTAAAGCAAATTTTTCTAAGCAACACATAAGGCATAAGCGTGGATTTTTAAAGCAAATTTTTCTAAGCAACACATAAGGCATAAGCGTGGATTTTTAAAGCAAATTTTTCTAAGCAACACATAAGGCATAAGCGTGGATTTTTAAAGCAAATTTTTCTAAGCAACACATAAGGCATAAGCGTGGATTTTTAAAGCAAATTTTTCTAAGCAACACATAAGGCATAAGCGTGGATTTTTAAAGCAAATTTTTCTAAGCAACACATAAGGCATAAGCGTGGATTTTTAAAGCAAATTTTTCTAAGCAACACATAAGGCATAAGCGTGGATTTTTAAAGCAAATTTTTCTAAGCAACACATAAGGCATAAGCGTGGATTTTTAAAGCAAATTTTTCTAAGCAACAAATAAGGCATAAGCGTGGATTTTTAAAGCAAATTTTTCTAAGCAACACATAAGGCATAAGCGTGGATTTTTAAAGCAAATTTTTCTAAGCAACACATAAGGCATAAGCGTGGATTTTTAAAGCAAATTTTTCTAAGCAACACATAAGGCATAAGCGTGGATTTTTAAAGCAAATTTTTCTAAGCAACACATAAGGCATAAGCGTGGATTTTTAAAGCAAATTTTTCTAAGCAACACATAAGGCATAAGCGTGGATTTTTAAAGCAAATTTTTCTAAGCAACACATAAGGCATAAGCGTGGATTTTTAAAGCAAATTTTTCTAAGCAACACATAAGGCATAAGCGTGGATTTTTAAAGCAAATTTTTCTAAGCAACACATAAGGCATAAGCGTGGATTTTTAAAGCAAAATTTTCTAAGCAACACATAAGGCATAAGCGTGGATTTTTAAAGCAAATTTTTCAAAGCAACATATAAGGCATAAGCGTGGATTTTTAAAGCAAATTTTTCTAAGCAGCACATAAGACATAAGCGTGGATTTTTAAAGCTAATTTTTCTAAGCAGCACATAAGACATAAGCGTGGATTTTTAAAGCAAATTTTTCTAAGCAGCACATAAAGCATAAGCGTGGATTTTTAAAGCAAATTTTTCTAAGCAACACATAAGGCATAAGCGTGGATTTTTAAAGCAAATTTTTCTAAGCAACAAATAAGGCATAAGCGTGGATTTTTAAAGCAAATTTTTCTAAGCAACACATAAGGCATAAGCGTGGATTTTTAAAGCAAATTTTTCTAAGCAACACATAAGGCATAAGCGTGGATTTTTAAAGCAAATTTTTCTAAGCAACACATAAGGCATAAGCGTGGATTTTTAAAGCAAATTTTTCTAAGCAACACATAAGGCATAAGCGTGGATTTTTAAAGCAAATTGTTCTAACCAACACATAAGGCATAAGCGTAGATTTTTAAAGCAAATTTTTCTAAGCAACACATAAGGCATAAGCGTGGATTTTTAAAGCAAATTTTTCAAAGCAACATATAAGGCATAAGCGGGGATTTTTAAAGCAAATTTTTCTAAGCAACACATAAGGCATAAGCGTGGATTTTTAAAGCAAATTTTTCAAAGCAACATATAAGGCATAAGCGGGGATTTTTAAAGCAAATTTTTCTAAGCAACACATAAGGCATAAGCGTGGATTTTTAAAGCAAATTTTTCTAAGCAACACATAAGGCATAAGCGTGGATTTTTAAAGCAAATTTTTCTAAGCAACACATAAGGCATAAGCGTGGATTTTTAAAGCAAATTTTTCTAAGCAACACATAAGGCATAAGCGTGGATTTTTAAAGCAAATTTTTCTAAGCAACACATAAGGCATAAGCGTGGATTTTTAAAGCAAATTTTTCAAAGCAACATATAAGGCATAAGCGGGGATTTTTAAAGCAAATTTTTCTAAGCAACACATAAGGCATAAGCGTGGATTTTTAAAGCAAATTTTTCTAAGCAACACATAAGGCATAAGCGTGGATTTTTAAAGCAAATTTTTCTAAGCAACACATAAGGCATAAGCGTGGATTTTTAAAGCAAATTTTTCAAAGCAACATATAAGGCATAAGCGGGGATTTTTAAAGCAAATTTTTCTAAGCAACACATAAGGCATAAGCGTGGATTTTTAAAGCAAATTTTTCTAAGCAACACATAAGGCATAAGCGTGGATTTTTAAAGCAAAATTTTCTAAGCAACACATAAGGCATAAGCGTGGATTTTTAAAGCAAATTTTTCAAAGCAACATATAAGGCATAAGCGTGGATTTTTAAAGCAAATTTTTCTAAGCAGCACATAAGACATAAGCGTGGATTTTTAAAGCTAATTTTTCTAAGCAGCACATAAGACATAAGCGTGGATTTTTAAAGCAAATTTTTCTAAGCAGCACATAAAGCATAAGCGTGGATTTTTAAAGCAAATTTTTCTAAGCAACACATAAGGCATAAGCGTGGATTTTTAAAGCAAATTTTTCTAAGCAACACATAAGGCATAAGCGTGGATTTTTAAAGCAAATTTTTCTAAGCAACACATAAGGCATAAGCGTGGATTTTTAAAGCAAATTTTTCTAAGCAACACATAAGGCATAAGCGTGGATTTTTAAAGCAAATTGTTCTAACCAACACATAAGGCATAAGCGTGGATTTTTAAAGCAAATTTTTCTAAGCAACACATAAGGCATAAGCGTGGATTTTTAAAGCAAATTTTTCAAAGCAACATATAAGGCATAAGCGGGGATTTTTAAAGCAAATTTTTCTAAGCAACACATAAGGCATAAGCGTGGATTTTTAAAGCAAATTTTTCAAAGCAACATATAAGGCATAAGCGGGGATTTTTAAAGCAAATTTTTCTAAGCAACACATAAGGCATAAGCGTGGATTTTTAAAGCAAATTTTTCTAAGCAACACATAAGGCATAAGCGTGGATTTTTAAAGCAAATTTTTCTAAGCAACACATAAGGCATAAGCGTGGATTTTTAAAGCAAATTTTTCTAAGCAACACATAAGGCATAAGCGTGGATTTTTAAAGCAAATTTTTCTAAGCAACACATAAGGCATAAGCGTGGATTTTTAAAGCAAATTTTTCAAAGCAACATATAAGGCATAAGCGGGGATTTTTAAAGCAAATTTTTCTAAGCAACACATAAGGCATAAGCGTGGATTTTTAAAGCAAATTTTTCTAAGCAACACATAAGGCATAAGCGTGGATTTTTAAAGCAAATTTTTCTAAGCAACACATAAGGCATAAGCGTGGATTTTTAAAGCAAATTTTTCAAAGCAACATATAAGGCATAAGCGGGGATTTTTAAAGCAAATTTTTCTAAGCAACACATAAGGCATAAGCGTGGATTTTTAAAGCAAATTTTTCTAAGCAACACATAAGGCATAAGCGTGGATTTTTAAAGCAAATTTTTCTAAGCAACACATAAGGCATAAGCGTGGATTTTTAAAGCAAATTTTTCTAAGCAACACATAAGGCATAAGCGTGGATTTTTAAAGCAAATTTTTCTAAGCAACACATAAGGCATAAGCGTGGATTTTTAAAGCAAATTTTTCAAAGCAACATATAAGGCATAAGCGGGGATTTTTAAAGCAAATTTTTCTAAGCAACACATAAGGCATAAGCGTGGATTTTTAAAGCAAATTTTTCAAAGCAACATATAAGGCATAAGCGGGGATTTTTAAAGCAAATTTTTCTAAGCAACACATAAGGCATAAGCGTGGATTTTTAAAGCAAATTTTTCTAAGCAACACATAAGGCATAAGCGTGGATTTTTAAAGCAAATTTTTCAAAGCAACATATAAGGCATAAGCGGGGATTTATAAAGCAAATTTTTCTAAGCAACACATAAGGCATAAGCGTGGATTTTTAAAGCAAATTTTTCTAAGCAACACATAAGGCATAAGCGTGGATTTTTAAAGCAAATTTTTCAAAGCAACATATAAGGCATAAGCGGGGATTTATAAAGCAAATTTTTCTAAGCAACACATAAGGCATAAGCGTGGATTTTTAAAGCAAATTTTTCAAAGCAACATATAAGGCATAAGCGGGGATTTATAAAGCAAATTTTTCTAAGCAACACATAAGGCATAAGCGTGGATTTTTAAAGCAAATTTTTCTAAGCAACACATAAGGCATAAGCGTGGATTTTTAAAGCAAATTTTTCAAAGCAACATATAAGGCATAAGCGGGGATTTATAAAGCAAATTTTTCTAAGCAACACATAAGGCATAAGCGTGGATTTTTAAAGCAAATTTTTCAAAGCAACATATAAGGCATAAGCGGGGATTTATAAAGCAAATTTTTCTAAGCAACACATAAGGCATAAGCGTGGATTTTTAAAGCAAATTTTTCTAAGCAACACATAAGGCATAAGCGTGGATTTTTAAAGCAAATTTTTCTAAGCAACACATAAGGCATAAGCGTGGATTTTTAAAGCAAATTTTTCAAAGCAACATATAAGGCATAAGCGGGGATTTATAAAGCAAATTTTTCTAAGCAGCACATAAGGCATAAGCGTGGATTTTTAAAGCAAATTTTTCTAAGCAGCACATAAGACATAAGCGTGGATTTTTAAAGCTAATTTTTCTAAGCAGCACATAAGACATAAGCGTGGATTTTTAAAGCAAATTTTTCTAAGCAGCACATAAAGCATAAGCGTGGATTTTTAAAGCAAATTTTTCTAAGCAACAAATAAGGCATAAGCGTGGATTTTTAAAGCAAATTTTTCTAAGCAACACATAAGGCATAAGCGTGGATTTTTAAAGCAAATTTTTCTAAGCAACACATAAGGCATAAGCGTGGATTTTTAAAGCAAATTTTTCTAAGCAACACATAAGGCATAAGCGTGGATTTTTAAAGCAAATTTTTCTAAGCAACACATAAGGCATAAGCGTGGATTTTTAAAGCAAATTTTTCTAAGCAACACATAAGGCATAAGCGTGGATTTTTAAAGCAAATTTTTCTAAGCAACACATAAGGCATAAGCGTGGATTTTTAAAGCAAATTTTTCTAAGCAACAAATAAGGCATAAGCGTGGATTTTTAAAGCAAATTTTTCTAAGCAACACATAAGGCATAAGCGTGGATTTTTAAAGCAAATTTTTCTAAGCAACACATAAGGCATAAGCGTGGATTTTTAAAGCAAATTTTTCTAAGCAACACATAAGGCATAAGCGTGGATTTTTAAAGCAAATTTTTCTAAGCAACACATAAGGCATAAGCGTGGATTTTTAAAGCAAATTTTTCTAAGCAACACATAAGGCATAAGCGTGGATTTTTAAAGCAAATTTTTCTAAGCAACACATAAGGCATAAGCGTGGATTTTTAAAGCAAATTTTTCTAAGCAACACATAAGGCATAAGCGTGGATTTTTAAAGCAAATTTTTCTAAGCAACACATAAGGCATAAGCATGGATTTTTAAAGCAAATTTTTCTAAGCAACAAATAAGGCATAAGCGTGGATTTTTAAAGCAAATTTTTCTAAGCAACACATAAGGCATAAGCGTGGATTTTTAAAGCAAATTTTTCTAAGCAGCACATAAGACATAAGCGTGGATTTTTAAAGCTAATTTTTCTAAGCAGCACATAAGACATAAGCGTGGATTTTTAAAGCAAATTTTTCTAAGCAGCACATAAAGCATAAGCGTGGATTTTTAAAGCAAATTTTTCTAAGCAACAAATAAGGCATAAGCGTGGATTTTTAAAGCAAATTTTTCTAAGCAACACATAAGGCATAAGCGTGGATTTTTAAAGCAAATTTTTCTAAGCAACACATAAGGCATAAGCGTGGATTTTTAAAGCAAATTTTTCTAAGCAACACATAAGGTATAAGCGTGGATTTTTAAAGCAAATTTTTCTAAGCAACACATAAGGCATAAGCGTGGATTTTTAAAGCAAATTTTTCTAAGCAACACATAAGGCATAAGCGTGGATTTTTAAAGCAAATTTTTCTAAGCAACACATAAGGCATAAGCGTGGATTTTTAAAGCAAATTTTTCTAAGCAACAAATAAGGCATAAGCGTGGATTTTTAAAGCAAATTTTTCTAAGCAACACATAAGGCATAAGCGTGGATTTTTAAAGCAAATTTTTCTAAGCAACACATAAGGCATAAGCGTGGATTTTTAAAGCAAATTTTTCTAAGCAACACATAAGGCATAAGCGTGGATTTTTAAAGCAAATTTTTCTAAGCAACACATAAGGCATAAGCGTGGATTTTTAAAGCAAATTTTTCTAAGCAACACATAAGGCATAAGCGTGGATTTTTAAAGCAAATTTTTCTAAGCAACACATAAGGCATAAGCGTGGATTTTTAAAGCAAATTTTTCTAAGCAACACATAAGGCATAAGCATGGATTTTTAAAGCAAATTTTTCTAAGCAACAAATAAGGCATAAGCGTGGATTTTTAAAGCAAATTTTTCTAAGCAACACATAAGGCATAAGCGTGGATTTTTAAAGCAAATTTTTCTAAGCAACACATAAGGCATAAGCGTGGATTTTTAAAGCAAATTTTTCTAAGCAACACATAAGGCATAAGCGTGGATCTTTAAAGCAAATTTTTCTAAGCAACACATAAGGCATAAGCGTGGATTTTTAAAGCAAATTTTTCTAAACAACACATAAGGCATAAGCGTGGATTTTTAAAGCAAATTTTTCTAAACAACACATAAGGCATAAGCGTGGATTTTTAAAGCAAATTTTTCTAAGCAACACATAAGGCATAAGCGTGGATTTTTAAAGCAAATTTTTCAAAGCAACACATAAGGCATAAGCGTGGATTTTTAAAGCAAATTTTTCTAAGCAACACATAAGGCATAAGCGTGGATTTTTAAAGCAAATTTTTCTAAGCAACACATAAGGCATAAGCGTGGATTTTTAAAGCAAATTTTTCTAAGCAACACATAAGGCATAAGCGTGGATTTTTAAAGCAAATTTTTCTAAGCAACACATAAGGCATAAGCGTGGATTTTTAAAGCAAATTTTTCTAAGCAACACATAAGGCATAAGCGTGGATTTTTAAAGCAAATTTTTCTAAGCAACACATAAGGCATAAGCGTGGATTTTTAAAGCAAATTTTTCTAAGCAACACATAAGGCATAAGCGTGGATTTTTAAAGCAAATTTTTCTAAGCAACACATAAGGCATAAGCGTGGATTTTTAAAGCAAATTTTTCTAAGCAACTCTTAAGGCATAAGCGTGGATTTTTAAAGCAAATTTTTCTAAGCAACTCTTAAGGCATAAGCGTGGATTTTTAAAGCAAATTTTTCTAAGCAACCCTTAAGGCATAAGCGTGGATTTTTAAAGCAAATTTTTCTAAGCAACACATAAGGCATAAGCGTGGATTTTTAAAGCAAATTTTTCTAAGCAACACATAAGGCATAAGCGTGGATTTTTAAAGCAAATTTTTCTAAGCAACACATAAGGCATAAGCGTGGATTTTTAAAGCAAATTTTTCTAAGCAACACATAAGGCATAAGCGTGGATTTTTAAAGCAAATTTTTCTAAGCAACACATAAGGCATAAGCGTGGATTTTTAAAGCAAATTTTTCTAAGCAACACGTAAGTCATAAGCGTGGATTTTTAAAGCAAATTTTTCTAAGCAACACATAAGGCATAAGCGTGGATTTTTAAAGCAAATTTTTCTAAGCAACACATAAGGCATAAGCGTGGATTTTTAAAGCAAATTTTTCTAAGCAACACATAAGGCATAAGCGTGGATTTTTAAAGCAAATTTTTCTAAGCAACACATAAGGCATAAGCGTGGATTTTTAAAGCAAATTTTTCTAAGCAACACATAAGGCATAAGCGTGGATTTTTAAAGCAAATTTTTCTAAGCAACACATAAGGCATAAGCGTGGATTTTTAAAGCAAATTTTTCTAAGCAACACATAAGGCATAAGCGTGGATTTTTAAAGCAAATTTTTCTAAGCAACACATAAGGCATAAGCGTGGATTTTTAAAGCAAATTTTTCTAAGCAACACATAAGGCATAAGCGTGGATTTTTAAAGCAAATTTTTCTAAGCAACACATAAGGCATAAGCGTGGATTTTTAAAGCAAATTTTTCTAAGCAACACATAAGGCATAAGCGTGGATTTTTAAAGCAAATTTTTCTAAGCAACACATAAGGCATAAGCGTGGATTTTTAAAGCAAATTTTTCTAAGCAACACATAAGGCATAAGCGTGGATTTTTAAAGCAAATTTTTCTAAGCAACACATAAGGCATAAGCGTGGATTTTTAAAGCAAATTTTTCTAAGCAACACATAAGGCATAAGCGTGGATTTTTAAAGCAAATTTTTCTAAGCAACACATAAGGCATAAGCGTGGATTTTTAAAGCAAATTTTTCTAAGCAACACATAAGGCATAAGCGTGGATTTTTAAAGCAAATTTTTCTAAGCAACACATAAGGCATAAGCGTGGATTTTTAAAGCAAATTTTTCTAAGCAACACATAAGGCATAAGCGTGGATTTTTAAAGCAAATTTTTCTAAGCAACACATAAGGCATAAGCGTGGATTTTTAAAGCAAATTTTTCTAAGCAACACATAAGGCATAAGCGTGGATTTTTAAAGCAAATTTTTCTAAGCAACACATAAGGCATAAGCGTGGATTTTTAAAGCAAATTTTTCTAAGCAACACATAAGGCATAAGCGTGGATTTTTAAAGCAAATTTTTCTAAGCAACACATAAGGCATAAGCGTGGATTTTTAAAGCAAATTTTTCTAAGCAACACATAAGGCATAAGCGTGGATTTTTAAAGCAAATTTTTCTAAGCAACACATAAGGCATAAGCGTGGATTTTTAAAGCAAATTTTTCTAAGCAACACATAAGGCATAAGCGTGGATTTTTAAAGCAAATTTTTCTAAGCAACACATAAGGCATAAGCGTGGATTTTTAAAGCAAATTTTTCTAAGCAACACATAAGGCATAAGCGTGGATTTTTAAAGCAAATTTTTCTAAGCAACACATAAGGCATAAGCGTGGATTTTTAAAGCAAATTTTTCTAAGCAACACATAAGGCATAAGCGTGGATTTTTAAAGCAAATTTTTCTAAGCAACACATAAGGCATAAGCGTGGATTTTTAAAGCAAATTTTTCTAAGCAACACATAAGGCATAAGCGTGGATTTTTAAAGCAAATTTTTCTAAGCAACACATAAGGCATAAGCGTGGATTTTTAAAGCAAATTTTTCTAAGCAACACATAAGGCATAAGCGTGGATTTTTAAAGCAAATTTTTCTAAGCAACACATAAGGCATAAGCGTGGATTTTTAAAGCAAATTTTTCTAAGCAACACATAAGGCATAAGCGTGGATTTTTAAAGCAAATTTTTCTAAGCAACACATAAGGCATAAGCGTGGATTTTTAAAGCAAATTTTTCTAAGCAACACATAAGGCATAAGCGTGGATTTTTAAAGCAAATTTTTCTAAGCAACACATAAGGCATAAGCGTGGATTTTTAAAGCAAATTTTTCTAAGCAACACATAAGGCATAAGCGTGGATTTTTAAAGCAAATTTTTCTAAGCAACACATAAGGCATAAGCGTGGATTTTTAAAGCAAATTTTTCTAAGCAACACATAAGGCATAAGCGTGGATTTTTAAAGCAAATTTTTCTAAGCAACACATAAGGCATAAGCGTGGATTTTTAAAGCAAATTTTTCTAAGCAACACATAAGGCATAAGCGTGGATTTTTAAAGCAAATTTTTCTAAGCAACACATAAGGCATAAGTGTGGATTTTTAAAGCAAATTTTTCTAAGCAACACATAAGGCATAAGCGTGGATTTTTAAAGCAAATTTTTCTAAGCAACACATAAGGCATAAGTGTGGATTTTTAAAGAAAATTTTTCTAAGCAACACATAAGGCATAAGCGTGGATTTTTAAAGCAAATTTTTCTAAGCAACACATAAGGCATAAGTGTGGATTTTTAAAGAAAATTTTTCTAAGCAACACATAAGGCATAAGCGTGGATTTTTGAAGCAAATTTTTCTAAGCAACACATAAGGCATAAGCGTGGATTTTTAAAGCAAATTTTTCTAAGCAACACATAAGGCATAAGCGTGGATTTTTAAAGCAAATTTTCCTAAGGGACTCATAAGGCATAAGCGTGGATTTTTAAAGCAAATTTTCCTAAGGGACTCATAAGGCATAAGCGTGGATTTTTAAAGCAAATTTTCCTAAGGGACTCATAAGGCATAAGCGTGGATTTTTAAAGCAAATTTTCCTAAGGGACTCATTTTTTAAAGGCTATATTTATTCCCATTACTTATTTCATTTTCCAACCCTGCCAAATTCCAATATCCTTCATCAAGTTATAATGAACTTTGCTGCCAAAATATCACAGCACAAAGAGCACGTAATTAATAACCTTGTGGGTTCTGCTGTATAGCGATTAACGTCAAATGAAATCTTATTTAAAATCGTCTTTATGAATTTCGGATGAAAATTTTACTTTACAATCTAATCATAACCACACCATCACGACCTGCGCATATGCATATCTGCTATGACACCTGTCACCTAGGAGAACAACGTTCACTGGCTGTTTTAAATTGAAAATGTTTGCAACAACGTTACGCCAGCCTTACGGCAAAAATAAACTTCGAATTCCACTTAATAAAATCCAATTATGGCAGCATAGATACTGACATTAAAATTGATCCCTCGCCCCCTGTGCATCTATTCCCATCTCCAAACCGACACCAACGACACCATCACCATCGGCATGCAGGCAGGTTTGATGAACGATGATTACAGATGTGATTACCCAACGGATTTTAAATTATTCAATAATTACTGAAATCATTCCATTTCCTAGAAAATATCAACATTCGCACAAAAGTGGGCGCGTGAACGAACAAACGAACACCCACATACCGCACTTTACTGCCTCTTACGTTAATGCATATCCTGAATGAAATTCCCATATATTCTTCATTTGTTCACACCATTTAATGCATAGATGCCAACAACAGCACCGCGCCACCCTTCAAAAGCCCGTAATCCATAAAATTTGAAAAAAAAAAAACGATGCACTTAAATACAACAATACATGCGATAATAGTTGTGCGGTCTAATAATTCATAACGAACATAAACGCGTACATACACATATTATTATGTAATTTATGTGTTCGCAATGGAATGGGTCGCTTGGAATAAAAATGAAAAAAGATTCACTCATGTTCAAAACACAGACAACCAAATATGGTAAAATACCAGTTGCATTAATAAAATTATTCTTCAAAAAATCCACGCCTATGTTTTGCCTTAGAAAAATATTCTTTAAAAAATCCACGCCTATGTTTTGCCTTAGAAAAATATTCTTTAAAAAATCCACGCCTATGTTTTGCCTTAGAAAAATATTCTTTAAAAAATCCACGCCTATGTTTTGCCTTAGAAAAATATTCTTTAAAAAATCCACGCCTATGTTTTGCCTTAGAAAAATATTCTTTAAAAAATCCACGCCTATGTTTTGCCTTAGAAAAATATTCTTTAAAAAATCCACGCCTATGTTTTGCCTTAGAAAAATATTCTTTAAAAAATCCACGCCTATGTTTTGCCTTAGAAATATATTCTTTAAAAAATCCACGCCTATGTTTTGCCTTAGAAATAGGGTGTCCAAAACCGAAACCGGTTAACCGGTTACCCGGTTTTGAGTTACAAAACCGAAACCGGTTTTCGCCAAAAACGTCATTTTCGGTTAACCGAAAAAACCGGTTATTTGTGTCGGTTAACCGGTTTTAAAAAAATAGTAATATTTTTAATATTTCACTACAATTGTATTCTTGAAGGTAAACTAAATTAATAACCACAAGGTACGGCAAAGTTTTAAATGTCAGATACCTTTAAATTTGAAAAATATTTTGTGTAAAATGTAGAGTTGTGCCAATTAAGTTCACTTCCCAGTTCCAATGGTACACACCATTTGTATGAAAAATCTCTGTATACGTTATATCACACGTTAGTTTTTATGAAGTTACTCATACATTTTGGAACTAATGCAATGAAATAGGAACTAGAGCTATAGTAGCTACAATTTGAAACGAATGTTTGGTCCAACTTAGTCATTATTCAAATAGCCGCCGAATTTTCAATAATTTCACGATAATTTGAGATTGGCAAAAGAAGACGAAGAATTCGAACTTAATAAAATGTAAACTCAATTCTTTTGGTACAAAAATTTATATTTGTTAGGGCTTTTACTATCCTTAGGGCAGAATTTCGGTCTTAATTTTGCTGTCCTCACTTCGAGGTTTATTGTCAAATAACAAGTATATTATGAGATAATTATATAATAACGAAGTCGTTATACTTAATTTACCCCTTTCCGCACATTTTTAATCAAATATATATCAATTATGAGCAAATTTGTACCTATTTAACAAAACCGGTTTAAACCGGTTAACCGGTTATGAAAATTTTTGAAACCCGAAAACCGGTTTTTGAAAAAATTGAAAATTTCGGTTAACCGAAAACCGTTTTTTTTGGAAAAACCGGTTTTTTGGACACCCTACTTAGAAAAATATTCTTTAAAAAATCCACGCCTATGTTTTGCCTTAGAAAAATATTCTTTAAAAAATCCACGCCTATGTTTTGCCTTAGAAAAATATTCTTTAAAAAATCCACGCCTATGTTTTGCCTTAGAAAAATATTCTTTAAAAAATCCACGCCTATGTTTTGCCTTAGAAAAATATTCTTTAAAAAATCCACGCCTATGTTTTGCCTTAGAAAAATATTCTTTAAAAAATCCACGCCTATGTTTTGCCTTAGAAAAATATTCTTTAAAAAATCCACGCTTATGTTTTGCCTTAGAAAAATATTCTTTAAAAAATCCACGCCTATGTTTTGCCTTAGAAAAATATTCTTTAAAAAATCCACGCCTATGTTTTGCCTTAGAAAAATATTCTTTAAAAAATCCACGCCTATGTTTTGCCTTAGAAAAATATTCTTTAAAAAATCCACGCCTATGTTTTGCCTTAGAAAAATATTCTTTAAAAAATCCACGCCTATGTTTTGCCTTAGAAAAATATTCTTTAAAAAATCCACGCCTATGTTTTGCCTTAGAAAAATATTCTTTAAAAAATCCACGCCTATGTTTTGCCTTAGAAAAATATTCTTTAAAAAATCCACGCCTATGTTTTGCCTTAGAAAAATATTCTTTAAAAAATCCACGCCTATGTTTTGCCTTAGAAAAATATTCTTTAAAAAATCCACGCCTATGTTTTGCCTTAGAAAAATATTCTTTAAAAAATCCACGCCTATGTTTTGCCTTAGAAAAATATTCTTTAAAAAATCCACGCCTATGTTTTGCCTTAGAAAAATATTCTTTAAAAAATCCACGCCTATGTTTTGCCTTAGAAAAATATTCTTTAAAAAATCCACGCCTATGTTTTGCCTTAGAAAAATATTCTTTAAAAAATCCACGCCTATGTTTTGCCTTAGAAAAATATTCTTTAAAAAATCCACGCCTATGTTTTGCCTTAGAAAAATATTCTTTTAAAAAATCCACGCCTATGTTTTGCCTTAGAAAAATATTCTTTAAAAAATCCACGCCTAT